>NC_050466.1:90969598-91269598 GCF_903995425.1 Onychomys torridus | reverse complement strand
AATAAGAATAAAAGAGAAAAATGTTTCAAAATATATCTGGATAGACAGAGAACAAGACTACATTTCATATAACTTTTATTATGCTGTATTCTTATCATTGTTCCATTTTGATATTATTGTTAATCTTTTATTAGTGTGCCTCACTTGTAACTTGGATTTTATCATAAGCTATGTATCTCACACATACATACATACAGAAAAACATGATATATAAAGTGTTTTTTACTTTCTAGGGTTCCAGGAACCCATTAGGGGTGTTGGCATGTAGTTCTCACAGATGGGTGAGAGCTGTCGTCCTCTGTCTGTGAGAGCTGTGGTCCTCTGGTTGTCTAACATTTGACAAAGAAGCAAGCTTAACTCTGACAAATAGAAACAGTGGAGACATGCATGATCTCATACAGCATACAGTTTCTGAAATATTTATATTGGTAACATTTTACCATTTTAACCTAGGAGAGGCAAATTACCACTTGATGGCTCTATGTGATACTGCAATAATAACACAACTGCAAAATAGTCATAGGTGTCTCTCTTTTTATGAGGTCAAACAAAAATCCTTTGTGGGTTTGTCCTATAAGCCCTCTGAGACTTGATTAAGATAGGATTGTGGGTTGTTACCTAAATAACAATAAAATATTTTCCATATCAATATAGAAGTAAAGTTATGGTAAAGCCTAAAGCTCTTAGCTCCTTCCTAAGTGAGAAGACTTTGCTTTTTCAAGTAATAGAGAAATATAGGAACAGATCTCAAAAAAGAGGGCATGTTTACCATACGTGAGGCCAGTGGATGTGAAAAGTAGGAAACCCTGGAAGATAATTCTGGGAAGACACAGAATCTTTGTTACCTAAGAAGGTTTTTCCAGAAGGTAAGGCAAGCCATTCCCAGCTTGCTGTAAGGACAAACTAAGAATCCAAAATTCTTTCTTTTAAACACAGAAATAACAAAACTAGTTTTTTCATCAATATGCTTGGAATTAGAGTTCTTGTGAGAAATTTTATAAATCAAACACCCAAATTTAGCCAGCTTTGACCTAAACAAATAAAATTCTCTTTTGTGAACCCTCTACAATTTTCTGTATCCTTTATAGTACATACATACCTTTATCGTACAATGTCCCTCTATTGGTGGCAAAAAGAACATATCCTTTAACATACTTTTATATATATAGCGTCCTGTAACTTACAAAAATAAAAGCAGAGCTAGGGAGATGGTTCACTGGATAAAATACTTACTGCCTAAGCATAAGGACCAGAGTTTGGATCACCAGCCCATAAAAAAGCCACTGCGTGGGAAGTGGTGACAGAGGGGCCCTAGGGCAAGCCAACTGGCTAGACTTGCTGCATCCGTGAGCTCCAGGTTCGGCAAGAGGCCCTTCTTCAGTAAATAAAAGAGAGACTGAGATACCCAACATCAAGCTCTGACGTCCACATACAAGTGCACATATGTGCAGTCACATGCATGTGACCACACATAAACACATGAGTGTACCATGCACTCACACGCACATGCACAGATAAGAAGCAACTGCCTATAAGCTCAAGGTTCTGTGCTAATGCATCAACATTTCCTTAGAAATAATTAAATTGGCATCAGCCAGAATTTTCAGTTACCTTAAGATCTTAAAATTATCTTAAGCTGATACAAAACACAATAACTGTTGAAGTAAAGTTTGCCATAATAATGGCTCAACTTGGTTAAACAAATGTACATTTTGCAAACTATTAAACATTAGTTAGAAGTAATGTTAGTTCGTTCAGTCAATAAACCTGTAAAATGTTTAGGAAGAACATATCTAAGTAGACTAAAAATACTCCTGTTTATTATACCTGCAACTGGTAAGGTATAATTGCTTTTAGTAAATTATTAAATTAGTCTTACTTATTAAAATTTTACATAAATTCTTGATCTTGAATTCTTAAAATATTTGTCTCTTCTTCTTAAAAGAGTCTCACTGCCCCTCCGCCCTTGCCACCTGTGGCAGATGAGGGAGCTGACCCTCTCATGAGGGTGGGATAGCTGGCCATACCACCCTTGTCTGTCATGTGGCGGTGAGGACGAGGGAAAGATGCCCTGCGTGCCTCAACCCTCCCCCTTACCAGCTGCAGCACTCGGAAAAGCTGGCCCTGCACCTCGCCTGGGCAGCACAGTAGAGCTGACCCTGTTGACAGGGTGTGGGTGAACCAGCCTGAGAATGTGAGCTTGAGAGATCTGACCCTGCCCCTCATCTGCCAAATGGTGGCAAGGAAGAGACATCCACTGCCCTGCCTTTCACTGCCTGGGGCATTTAGGAGAGGTAGCCTGAGATCACAAGAACAGGAGAGCTGGCCCTGCCTCTCACCAGGTAGCTGCAGCATTCAGGAGAGTGGCCCCTGGGCAGCACAATAAAGCTGGCCCTGGTAGTGTAGGTGTGGGTGAGCTGACTCTGAGAGCATGAAAGCAGAACTGGCCCCACCTCTTGCTCAAGGCTTCAAGGGGTGAATTAGACTGGGCAATGCTGGAGAGCTCACCCTGGTGGTGAGGACAGGGCAAAGCTGGCAGGCTTGACAAACCCTGCAACTACCCAGGCCCAGAACCAGAGTTATGACTTGGCCCATCCCAACATCCATCCCATCAATGAACACAGCTGGAGCAAGTGAAGGGGCTTGTCCTGCAGACCCAAAGCTGCAGGATCTTCAAGACACAGGGCAACAACAGGATATCCAAGAGGAGTCCCAGTGAGGGTCCAATATTGATGGTGTCGCAGAAGCCAGAGGCCTCGAACCAGACCAATGATTGTATGCAACGAACATTTGCAAGTAAAGATGTATCGACTAAAAGGTATACTATGTAACTCACTGTGTCACAGTACAGCTTCCATGATAAGATTTTTCTTCTTTTCTGTTCTCTTAAATTTTATTTTATTTTGGGGGGAGATTGCAAGGGCACAGAGTGGATATGAAGGTATGGGGGAGATGAATGATTGAGGTGCATGATATGAAAGCTACAAAGAATAAAAAGGAAGTTAAAAAAAAAAGATAGCCTAACTATGTAGTCCTTGGTAGCCTGGAACTTGCTATGTAGACCAGGCTGGCCTTGAACTCACAAAGATCTGCTTGCTGGGATTAAAGACTTGCACCACCACATCTGGCACTTGGATAGGTTTTTGTTGTTGTTGTTGTTTTTGTTTTGTTTTGTTTTGTTTTTCAGAGCTGAGGACCCAACCCAGGACCTTGTGCTTGCTAGGCAAACTCTCTACCACTGAGCTAAATCCCCAACCCCGTTGGATAGGTTTTTAAAGATTATTTTTAGCACGTTGGAAGTCTTGAAAGTTCAGTTTCCTCATTTTGTGGGAATTTTAGCAATCTTATCTAAATGTGTATTTGTTTCTGTAAGCCAATGAGAATAAAAGTAAGCAGCAGCACCCCACCCCCATGGCCTCTGCATCAGCTCCTGCCTCCAGGTTCCTGCCCTGTTTGAGTTCCTGTCCTGACTTCCTTCAATGATGGACTATAATGTGGAAGTGTAGAGCAAATATCCCACCCTCCCAAAAGAAAATAAAACTCCCTTAATCTAAGAGCTTGTTTGCTTGTTGTTGTTTTAATACTGGGAATTGAGCCCAGAGCTTTGCACATACTGGTCATTGCTCTATCTCTGAGCTTTATCTCCAGCCCTTGGTTTTATGAGATAGGGTTCTGCTGTGTAACCCATGCTGGCCTGCAACTTAGGATTCTGTGTCTGCCTGCTGAGTGCTGGGATTACATGTGTATACCACATACCCCACTTTATGAGATGATTTTGATCATCTAATTTGGTAATCCCATCTACAGGAAAGAAGAGATTACACATTCCCACAGAAAATAAAGAACTTCAGAATTGTCAGTATTATGGCCATCATTTATTCACGACCATCTTCTCTTCCCTCCTTTTGCTGAGCACTTACTGTTCCATCCCCAAAGTGTTTGATGTTCATTAGGATAACACATTAACTCTTTTGATGCATTAAGACAGTAGATTTGTAGAATGTCAATTTTCAGAACTGGAAAATAGCATGCACATGCAAGAACACTCAGAGCCCCACATCTAATTCTCACAGAGGATTCATGATTGAACTCATCCTTTCTCTCCTTGGTTTCTTGCCTGTTGCAAACCTAGGATAAGCCATTTAGTTGGAACAATTGCTGTGTCCTCTCAATGAAAAGCACAGGCAGTATCCAGTGATTGTTTTAAACCAATCTGCTGCTCATCATTACCTGTCTTCATCAATTCTGCATGTGAACCGGGGCATCGTTTAGAGTGTGGAATCTCGTTGGAAAGAGATTTCATGACGTTTTCTACATTATGTAAACACTAGAAAGGTTTCTCACAGTAGCAGTGATGGCATTTCAAGTGTCCCTGCCTAGATTTTTGTTTCAAGTAAAATCTCATGGGAAACAGAAGGGGGCGGGGGTTGCTGGATATTTGAAGTATCTATGGAAGCAAAAGAGAGTGTGGCACTTGGAATGAGGCTTTAAAATAAGTCTAATACACTCTTGATAAATAGTGTTCTTTTGGATCTCATCAGCAAGGCTCAAAGAAGAGTGTAATAAAAGAGCAAGTGAACACTGATAAGAGGATAAAGTGACAGTACCAAACAAACAAGTTACAGGCTCCAGTGAGTCCGTGACAATGGTTTTTGTGAAGCAAAATACCTCTAGCAAAGGCTTCTTCACTACTCATTGTAAAATTACACTCATAGAAAGGCAACTACATTAATGTGCCCAAAGGGTTATGCATTTGTCTGTTCTACACCCAAGTTTTCATGAGTAACAAGTGCCAAGGCACATTAAAATAAAAAATAACCAACTTGTGGGGTATATCATAAAGTCTGTACAAAGAACCCAATCTCCATCTTCGGTAAAATTGTCTTTTAAGGCCCCACCTAGGTCTTAGCTTCCTTAGAGTGCTACAAGAGAAAACTCAGGGTTTATCATTATGACCCCAGGGGACTACAAGGTTGTGGTTTTTTTTTTAATGATCCCCTAATTGTGAGAGGAATGTTGTCTTATTCAATATAGTTGTATTAATCTAATGCTTTTGAAACCACTGTGATTGTGAGTAGGAAAACATCACCAATCATTCTGAATATTTACTTTATTAAAATATTTCATTTTCTGATCATTCTAGGCCATTTGCTATATAATCCTTATAGATGGATTTTTGTTTTTCTTAAAAGAAGGGGGACTTTATGGGACTAAATCTCAAAGGTTAGATGCTTGGCTGTAAAGACTCCCTTGGACTGCTTTTTAGTTGTTGGCTGGAGCAACTTGTTTTCTTGCAGAGATGAAGCATCTGGTTTTTGTTATCTCAATGATGCTGTCCTGGGAATATTAAGATTGCGACGGAAATTTGAACGTATCCTCTATGTGGATTTGGATCTGCACCATGGAGATGGTAAGCCCTTCAGTTTCAAAGATACTTCACTGCTAGGACAGCAGGTTTTGATCAGTAAAGCTACTTCTAGGCAACTAATAAAAGGAGAAATGCCTAATGCAATTGAAATTTTCCTAATTGTCATTTCTGGACTAGGTGCTGCATAGATTCCCCTGACTAATGCAGTTCCCTTCTGCTGCCCAAGGCTGGCAGGCCCCTGTCATTTCCTCTCTGCTGTCTCCTGAAGCTAAACTTTATAGTAGAGAGTAGAAGAATGGGGAAGTCTTGCTCATGTTTGTTCCAATGTCGGGAGGCACTCTTTGAATGGGTTCTAGGGGACTCTTGGGTTAGAGGTGATGGTCTTCTCTCTTCTCATCAGCATCCCTCTCAAGTAGAAAGGCCATATGGAGGACCAGCATTTGGGAGCTCTCACCAATAGGCTACCAGTTCATGGAGTGATCACGTTCTTTGTGTTACCAACATATATAATCCTGGGATAGGAGTACATTGCTAGAAACACACAATTAAAGATAACAGCAAAGGGTTAAAACAAACATCACCCACATTGAGAAGCATGCCCCCGGAATTTCTGACTACTTTCCAGGTTGGGACACAGCCTTGATTTAAAATGTTTATAGCCTCTTCATTGCCCATTACAAAGGACAACATGTGACAGTGGCTTATTTTGGTATGACCAATGAGCTAAGAATAGGTTTTCATTTGGGGGGGTTCATTTTTATTTTTATTTTACTTTATTTTATTTTATTATTATTATTTTTTTTTTTGGACAGGATCTCTCGTAGCTCTGGATCTCACTCTGTAGACCAGGCTGGCCTTGAACTCAGAGATCCACCTTCCTCTGCCTCCCAAGTGCTGGGATTAAAGGTGTGTGCCACCATCTTCCTGGTGGTTTTTTTACTTTTAACAAGGTTGTAAAATACATACATATATACATACGTGTGTGTGTGTGTGTGTGTGTGTGTGTGTGTGTGTGTGTGTGTATAAATGTGTGCAGAGGCTCTAAGTAGTTTAGGGCATCTAGGATGTTTACTGTCTGGTTACATGTAATTTGATGGCCCCTAGCCTAGAGAAATGGTTCTCATACATGATTGTGCATCTAGGTGACCTGGGGAGTTTATTTTAAGTGCAGATTCCTGTGCCACAGGTATCAGATACTCAGACTAAGTAGGTCAGTCATATAGTCTCCCCTGTAAAAACACTTCAGTTGTACTATAGATCACCCCTTGAAAACTGTCTTCTTGATGGAAACGGACACTTTCTTTCCCCTCTCCCTCTCTCTCCCTCTCTCTCCCTCTCTCTCCCTCTCTCTCCCTCTCTCTCCGCCTCTCTCAGTTTTTCAAGACAAGGTTTCTCTGTGTAGCCCTGGCTGTCCTGGAACATACTCTGTAGCCCAGGCTGACCTTGAACTCACAGAGATCCACCTGCCTCTGCCTCCCAAGTGCTGGGATTAAAGACATGCCCCAGCACCGCCCAGTTTCGAAAAGTTGACTTTCTTTATCTCACCTTTTAAGGCCTCAGCTCGTCTTTCTAAGCATCTCTTGCTATTTTCTACTCAATGAGCATGTCTCACTGTTCCAGCCTTGTTTTTCTAATCCCGCCTCCTTGACTTCACTTCCCTTTCCCCTAGGTTAGCCACTTCCTTCTCCTCCTCCCTCACTGCAGGCCTAAATGCTACCCAGTCATTCAAGTTCCAGCAATGGTTAGCCCGGCCACTGCAGCCTGAGAGTACTCTTGTGTGGCTGAAGCCCTGTATGCTTATAACACTAATCACTGTTTTATGTTGTGTTGTTTTGTACTAGTCCTTTAAAAATATATCTATATCTTTTCTTCCCACAGCAACTGTTAAGTTCTCCCAGAGCAGAGATCAAGTTGCCTCCTTTTTTCTGTCAGTACTATGCATATAGTAGCAACTCAGGAAAATATTTTTTTTTTATCAATGAACAAATGCTTACGGAATTCAGAGTATTGGTACCAGAGTTCAAAAATGGACCAACTCTGCCCAACCATGTAAAAATGAAATAAGACTGTCACCTGAAACCATTCTTTCCAATTGCAGTGTTATTTCTACAGCATTTAGAGTTTCCTGTTTCAGCCAACTTTTATGGTGTGTTTCATTTCACTTTATTTCCCCTCTTCAGCACCTCCCTTCCAGTGACCTCTGCCCTACCTCCAAAATCTTACACATTTGCTTGATTTTAAATCTCCCATGATTCTACCACTAGCATCCCGTGGTGGCTTCACTGGCCACTCCTACCCACCCTCACCTTTCCCTACCTAACCTCTCTCCTCTTTCATACTAACCCCACGTCCCCTGCCTCTCTTCTGTCCTTTTTAAAGTATGATTTTTTTTTTAAATCATGCCTAATAGCATTTACCATGAGACAAGCAATGGTGCTCGAGCTCTAACACTAAGAGAAAGGCAGCTGGGAGCCATTGTAAGCGTTAAAAGAGATGACTGCCAGCCCTGGCCGTCACAGGAGAAAACAGGAATTTGCACACAGGATTGGTAGAAATGTAAATTGCTACATTTCTGGGTGGATAAATCATTAGCATTTTCAAAAAGTGCCCTTGTTTAGTACTTCTGCCTCTGTTGAAATGGTATTTTCATTTATTTTATTTTGTTTACTTAATGTTTTCTGCCTGGAGTCTTTAACTGGTTTTAACTACCTCCCTAGGGCAAAACACAAGGCTTGGGAAATTCAAACATACCTGTTATATCCAAATAGAGTTCATATTTTGTAAGGTCTCTGTCGGCCTCTAATAAAGACTTAAATACATTTAAGTCAACACAGAGACAATGTCTTTGTTTGAAATATAAAGGAGCGCAGTACCTGGATTTGCTAATAGTCCTTCCATTTCACAGTGTCTCAGTATGACTGAGATCCCCAGAGGAAGGGGCAGCACTGGGGAGCATAGCCAGCACATAAGGAGTGGCTTTTGACGGTTACTTTAAATCCAAGCTTTTATCTCCCAGGCATCTAGTCATCTTCTGACTGATTAAGAGGAAAGAGACATCTGTCTACAAAAGCCCCCCCCATCTTCCTCCAGGCTTTAAAACAGTTTTAAAGCTGCTATTAACAACTAAAGGTGCTCCCTACTCTGGGCACACACCAAGCCAGTTTGAAGTTGGCGAGCAGCAAGCTCCTTTAAAGTTTTATTACTATCCTGGGTTTAAAGAATTTAATTGTATTTCTCTCACTTCCTTTAAGCAGCTCCAAAATACAAACATTTGTTTTAGTAAATAAACAGACATCTTCCTATACAGGAGCTGTTAAGGAACAGGGCCATGACTTTTTTTTTTTTTTTTTTTCCCAGCAGAGAGATGTAGGTCGCTTAGTGCTCATGGGACTTTGGATTACCCACTTTTATAACCAATTCTGTATTATAGAGAGGCACCTCATCATTAAGTTTTAACTAAATAAAGTCTAATCACTGATTTGTTGGTTATATTTTAAAGGATTACCATATTAGAGTTCTTGGAAAAAAGTCCCAAGAATTTAACTAGAAACACTTAAACAAAACAGACCATGAACCTACCTGGCTGAGACCACTTTTCTATACTCAGTTGTGTGGCTAGAGCCTCAGTCCTGGGCCCTTGCTCTTTTATACCATTTAGAAGATAAGTCATGGTGAACTTGGACATCCTGTTGCTTGCCAAGGGGAAGCGCAGTTACAGTTTGCCATGAATTGGGGTTATGTTCTACCGCATCTGTAATCACTGAGAGCAGAAACCAGCAGTTCGCGTTCTTTGATTTCGCCACTCACCTTCTCCCCAGAGCTGCTTGTTAGATCTGTCAGGTGTTGAAAACAGGACTTACATATCTGAAGTGATGCCTCTGACTTTTCCCTCTGGCAGGTGTAGAAGATGCCTTCAGTTTTACATCCAAAGTTATGACTGTGTCCCTGCACAAATTCTCCCCAGGATTTTTCCCAGGCAAGTCAACTGCATGCTCCCCATACGTTACATGTCTAGATACTACAATTCTTTGACATGTTTCCTAGATCTTATTTTTATATATTTCCATGCTGTTAATACCTTATTTGTGCTATTCTATGCAAAGTTTTTACTCCTATCACTTCAAGAGACAATGACAATGAATAGTCTTTTTAATTCCATGTGATTTTTATAGCCCGTCAACAGACAGGCCACTTATTATTTTATCACACACCACATGTAACTCTGATAACTGCAAATAACATGTGATATTAGCTGTTATTATTTTATTTCATCCAGTAAGATATAAATTAATATTTTTCAATTTCCTTATTGTTTTCATGCTTCCCACAACATTGTAATTAGTATTTCTCTAGATGATTTCCATGGTTTCATCTCCTCAGTAACAACCAAGAATTTAGAATTGTTCTAACTGACCATTTTGCTGTTCTGAATTGCTGCTTGACAGTCCTTTGTGTTTTCTAGTGCTTGCGTTCCTGGTGACTGATCACAGCATTCCTGTCTTTTACAGGAACAGGTGACATGTCTGATGTTGGCCTGGGGAAAGGCCGCTACTACAGTGTCAATGTGCCCATTCAAGATGGCATACAGGATGAGAAGTACTATCACATCTGTGAAAGGTATGGCAGAAACACTGAGCTAGCTGCAGGTGGATTGGAGCTCTGAAAGGTGCCATGGTTTTCAGTCTCACGATTCTTGTTTTCAAGGAACAATTGGAAAATGAAAACCAGTGGATGCTCACATACCTTTGACTTTTGTTGTAGTTATTGTTGAGACAGGGTTTCCCTGTGCAGCCCTGGCTGTCCTGGAACTCACTCTGTAGCCCAGGCTGGCCTCAAACTCAGAGATCCGCCTGCCTCTGCCTCCCAAGTGCTGGGACTAAAGGCGTGCACCATGATGCCTGGCTCATATAGCTTTTAGATACTACTTACTATGCTTATTTAATCTGGTAACCATCCCCTGTTGGAGAGGACTAAACATCTGGACCAGAGACCTAGGTTTGACCTAACCTGCTATACAGTATGATAAAGAGCATCCCAGAATAAAAGCGTTTATATTGTGCTGGGGAATCCCTGCACTGGTACTTTTTGGCATGTGTGTTGTTTCATTAGCCTGACAGGGTATGTTTCAGTTTGTTTTTTCGCATGGAGACAGACGTGTGCTTTTCTCCACTGGCATGAATATTAGACTTGACGTTAATTATTTACCATTCATTATTGTTAAAAGTGTAGTCAGAGAGCAGAGAAAGAGTAAGAGAGGGGGTTTGGAGAAGAGGGAATGTTTCTGTGCTGGAGATAGAATCCAGGGCCTTGTATACACTAAGCTACATCCCTCCCTAGCCCAAAATTTTTTTCAACCTAGAGTTAAGAATCAAATTACCAGCATACACATATATAGGCAGACAGTTTGGTTTGAAGACCATTGGGGTTAAGAGTCCTACAAAATGGAGAGAGGTTGGTTGGGGATTTAGCTCAGTGGTAGAGCACTTGCCTAGCAAGCGCAAGGCCCTGGGTTCAATCCTCACCTCCAAAAAAAAAAAAAGAATGGAGAGAGGTTAAACTCAATCATACTCATACAAATTAAGATTGGTCAGGTACCGTTTTCCTGCCACCAGTGGCAGTGAACAAGGTAAGTCTGACTAGAAAGTGAGCTACGGTATGGACAGAAACACTTTTAATCCCTACCCCCGCCCCCTGCTCACATTTCTCCGGATTGCTGGTGGAGAACAGGGACTTCCCAGAGGAGCCTGCCTGTACTGGCCACCGTCACTGGCAGTTGTGTAAACAGAGTACAACTATGAGAAAGAAAAACTTCCAAGGTGCCTCTTAGCTCAAGAGATATGGTGAAGCAAGTCATCCCATTAGAATCGTCATCATGGCCCTCGGATAACTCTACATTGTCAGGCTGGGAAAAAAATTTGGAGGCTGTCACTGATGATTTAATTGCCCTTCTTTGTTCCCCTTAGGCTATGTTCTGTCCTTGAGATGTGCAGATCAGAACTGCTTATGTAACATTACCAATGAAGATGTCCTGTGGTTCTCTGTAAAAAGGAAAATTCTTTTGTTTGTCTTTTAATCTCCTTCTTGACAGTGCTCAACATTTTGTTGGCTTTTTTTTTTTAACCATAGCAGGCCACTAAGTTGTTCTCTTCAGGGGACTGTCCACAGGGTTTCTTAGAGCTCTTTCCTGGGTCTTAATTGAAAGATCATCATTTACCAGCCTGCAAGTATACTCTGGAATATCTGGCCCTCTCTAAGTGGATCACCTTACATGTGCCCCTATTGAATCATCTGCCAATCCTAAAACCTCCTGAGATTTTTCCTTTCTCCCCCGTCAGCTTGGCATTTCACTGACTGGGGGAAAAACTGAATATTATGTACAGACTTGAGGATTTCCCAGCATCTTCTCTCCTGAAGGAAGGTTACTATTTCTCTTTCAGTCATAAAACTGTCTCCTTTTCCTCTATATTTTCCTTTTTTATGTACACCAATTCCTTATAAATGATTTCTCAAAAAGTTAATGCCATGGCAATTCATGTTTAATATAGCCTTGGTATTAAACATAATGAGAAGCATTTTAAAAGTAAATATAGCTCCAAGGTTACATATGATTTCCCTTTACAGAATCCACTCTGCCACAGGCACTGGCGGCTTTTGAGTACGGCAGGCTAGCATTCATTAAAGAGTCTTCTAGCTTGTTGACTAAAGAACCAGACACTCATCAGTTTACAGAGCCAAGGACTGCCTGTTGAACCTCATGAGTACTGCAGACAGTGATCACCCAGATACCAAGCTCCAGGTTTTCATATGAACCTTCGTGATTATTTCCTTTGCCTGTCTTCAGAAGTCTGTTGAGGGTACCATGTCAAGGCACCTTTGACACCAGGGGTGCCAGGAAGACTTTCTATGCCAAATATCTGCCCCTCCATTGTTGACTTATACCTGGCATTCCTGTAACAGACTTCTTTCTATCATAAAAACCAAGCCCCTGAATGAGATTCGGGCACAGTCTGCTCGCCAGGCCCAGTAGGAACAGGCGTTTCATGTGAAGGGCAGCAGACTTGCCAAAGGTTGCAGTGTTGCGCCCTGGCTGTCATCTGGTCAGATAGCAGAGTACACAGGGAAAAGTGGGATGGAGGAGACCAAACAGTCTTGGACATCTAAACGACTTAGCAGTTTTCTAAATCCCAGTAAACATGCCTTTCGGTCCCAGCAATTATCCTCTGAGTGCTTCGAACCTAGTGTGCTTTGGGGCTTGATCCCTGTACACTGGCTGTTGTTACTACTGCCCCATCTGCCTACCTCAAAAGAAACGTGCAAGAGGGGTGACTGCTCTGGCTGCTCCGTCCTTCTCACCTGGCTCTCTGGCTCACTGCTCCCTACGGAGACAGAAAGACGCTTACTAGCGGCGAACATGGATGATGTAGGAGGCTGAGTTTCACCCAATTGCTGGTTTGTTCCTGAGCTGATTTTCTCTGTGGGATTCACTGAAAAGCTTTCCCTTCCATCTTTCCTCTCTCTTTTCTTTCTTTCTTTCTTTCTTTCTTTCTTTCTTTCTTTCTTTCTTTCTTTCTTTCTCTCATTCTTCTTCCATTCTTCATCCCTTCCTCTCACCCTCCCTTGCTCCTTCCACTTTCTCTCTTATAAAAAGATTACCTTTTCCTTCCTTCGAACCTTTCATACTTTTCATACTAGTCAGGCAGGGACGTAATAGTTTCATCACAACACCAAACTCCCCACATTTAAAATTTCTTCCATAGACTGAATATGGAAATGTTAAATGAATATTTTCTAATACCATCAAAAGATTTGGAGTTTTTTTTTTGTTTTTTTTTTGAAATGACAATTTCATATTAGATATCCTGGGTCATTTGATATTAACAGCAGAGGTCCATGATTTCCACAAGCTTCCTGTAAGTTTTATGGGAGTTAGTAGAGTTGGCATTGTAAGTAAAGCCCTTTATCAACCAACATAAAGGAATAGTACATTACTGTCAACGTGTCTCTTCCCTCAAATGGAAGCTTATGGCTCCAGTATAGATAGTTTCTATGAATCAAGATAATAATAATCCCACCAAAATAACTCCTAACTCAGAAAATCCTTCATACTGTACTCACAAAGTTTGGAGGAAAGAAATACTAAGCATTGTCATCTAAAAGTAAACATAGAGCTGGGGTTATGGCTCTGTGGTAGGGCACTTACCAAGCAAGCATACATGAAACCCTGATATATATGCATCCATACATCTATACATACACAAAGAGGTACTGCTCTCCCTATATTTGACCTGCTTGCTCTCTATGTGAATATGATATAATTGTCTTAATAATGTTTTACCTATTGCCTAAAATGCTACATATGTTGATGACTTTGGGAGCAGTCACAGTCAAGAACTATTCAAGACAAGGACAAAAACAAGTACTTCTTTGCTGTTGGTTCAGGGAGCTTTGGATAAATAGTAATAGCAAGATGAGCCAACTGCCTGCCTACTGTGAAATGCCATGTCATATGCTGACATATGCATGAATAAATTCAGAGTCATGCTAGTATTTCTTAGTTTGTATCCTAACTATCATTTTGCACTCCTAACAACCAGCAATTGCTCTTTACTGCTTGTCTAATACGAAAGCTATATACAAGACATTTATAATGTGTGTGGGTACATGTACTGAAGTTGACAGTAAAACGTTTTGAAAAATGTCACAATTTTAGGGCTATAGATAAAGGTCAGTTGGCAGTACTTGCCCGCCTGCATTCATGAAGCCTTGGATTTCATCTCCAGCAATGCATAAAGTAGGCATGGTGGCACATGTCTGTAATCCCAGCCCTTAGGATGTAGGAATGTGAGGATAAGGAATTCAAATTATCTTTCACTACATAGGGAGTTTGAGGCCATCCTGGACTATGTGAGATCCTGTCTCAAAGAAAAGAATTGTTTTACTAAGACTATTCAACTGTGGGGCTGGAGAGATGACTCAGAGGTTAAGAGCACTGGTTGTTCTTCCAGAGGTCCTGAGTTCAATTCCCAGCACCCACATGGTGGCTCGCAACCACCTGTAATAAGATCTGATGCCCTCCTCTGGCATGCAGGCATGCATGAAGACAAAACACTATATAAAATAAATAAATAAATCTTTAAAAAAAAGAATATTCAACTGCCCAGCTTTGAGATAATAAAGACACTGTATAATATATTATCCAAAGGAGACACTGTTGAACAGATTCTCCATTGAGGACTTAGGAAAGATTCTGTTAAACTGGAGCTCTCACTCAGTAGCAGTCTATATCCATATATGAAGATTTTGCTAAGAAATATCAACCTATCCTAAGAAATATTCTTATTCTAGTGAACTATGATTTGTATGTTATTCATTAAAATAAAAATCTACCCATAGTTGGTCCTTGGACTACTATTCACCTGTGTCCTGTGGCATATATTATATAGCTCAAAACTGAAGTAAACTTTTGGTTTCAATTAAAGACCATCGAACTAAAGAAAAATTCAATCACTCAAAGACTAAATGAATCTTTAAACTCTTAATCTCTTTTAAAGATTTATTTTTATTTCTAATTATGCATATGCATATGTGTGGGTATGTGCATATGACTGCGGGTCCTTGTGGAGGCCAGAAGATGTTCAATACCCTGGAGCTGGAGTTATAGGTAGTTAGGATGTGTTTGACATGGGTGCCATCTTTCCAGGCTACCTCAACTTAGTGTTTTTGCCTCTTTCCATTTATAAAAGAAAACTACAATTTTCTATTTTAATGTAAACTTTTTTGCAGTGTTGGGAAATCAAATTACTTTTTAAAGCCTATCACCTGCCTTTCAAGAACATTTGTGGTCCTGTTACTGGGCTATACAGAGTAGCCAACCTAGAGAATACTTGTTCTTCAGACCAACAGCAGGGTCAGTAAAAGAATACCGTATTTAATCCTAAGCTTTTATTCCTTAGTGGAATGTTTTGCACATTTATACTCAACATCACTCACGTCCAACAAAGAATGGGAAAAACACAGACACCATTGACTCTTAAAACAGTGTCTTTTTTTTTTTTAATTCTCTCCATGTTTATTCTTGATTTCTTGGAATCCTTTCTTATATGTCATGTCATCTTTAAATTCAAACTTTCTATTTTGATATTAATAATGTTCAAGTTTTTTACAGTAAAAAAAAAAAAATAAGTTTTTCCAATAGCAATCTCTGAAGTCTCCAGAAAGAAGATAGGGCCATACAACAACAACTCTACCCAGTCCAGAATGATGCCATGGTATTCACAAACATTACTCAATGATCAACCTTGGACTGAAAACTCTCCAAGATAATTGCATGATAAGATGGTTCATCATACTACACATATAGCCAGAATCTCATACAACCTTACCCATTACTCTGAGATTGGCTGCAGAATCTATTGTTAGTCCAACTGAGACTTAACTATCTTAGCTTTCGTTCTTTATTTATTTTATTTATTTTTTCTTTTATTATTATTATATTTGTGTTTTAATTCCACACATCAGCCATGGGTTCCCCTGTCCTCCCCCTCCCGCCCCTACCCCCACCTTCCCCCATCCCCTCCCCTCTATTCCCATCTCCTCCAGGGCCAAGACTCCCCTGGGGATTCATTTAAACCTAAAACAGTGTCTTTACAGGGTGTCTTTATAGCATAAGACTTGTCCTGTCACTGTAGCATCACCTCGGAACTGGAAGTCCTTGGTGTTTTAAGTGCACCTGTGAGTCTGGGACCAAAATTTACCTCTCCAAAGCCTCTCTGACCTTCCTGCAAAAGAACTGAGCAGCTTCTCACTGTATATTGTTTATGAAACATTAGTTAACATGAAGGAGGATGGTGGGGTGAGGGGAGACGCTACCTGTGCGTACAGGTGCTGTGCTAAACATCTGACATGTATTCTATTCTGGGTATGCGTGCATGTTTAAATATGAAAAAAAAAATCATTTTATTCATTCACTCTACAAAAATGGATCATCTACTGTCTAACAGATACTACACTAGGCACTGGGACAGGAAATAACTTTGCAGCCTGTAGCTTGGTTTCTAGCAGGGCTTTTAACTGGAACAGGAGTAGCTCTAAAAAGTATGCATTGTATCACTTGATCTTTGCAACCCTCTACACTCTATAAAAAAGGCGCATATGATTCTTCTCAAGTTATAAGGAAGGAAATTAGAGAAAGTATTGACTTCTCCAAGGTCACATATATCCAGTAAGTGATAAAGCCAGACTTTGAACCTGTCTTTCCCTAGCCATTGACTATGTTGTCTCTAAAGTATCTCATGAAGTATGAAATTTAATTGTTACAAGCATCGAAAAGATACCATCCCTAAGATTGGGATAGAAAACTTTACTGTAGGAGATTGGAGAAAAACATTTAAAAGATAAACCATTATCTTTAATGCAAATGAATCACATGACATCTCCACTACACAGTCTGTTGTGTGTATGAATGTGCAGCTGAGATTTTTGCCAGAAAAGACTCTTCAAGATTTAATTTGTAACTTTATGGACAGAAAACAAGAATAACTGTCCCCAAATTTACATCTTAGATATGTAATTCTTCAGAGGATTTTTTAAGATTTATTTATTCTTATGTATACAGAAGAGGGCACCAGATCTCATTATAGATGGTTGTGAGCCACCATGTGGTTGCTGGGAATTGAACTCAGGACCTCTGGAAGCGCAGTCAGAGCTCTTAACCTCTGCACCATCTCTCCAGCCCATGTAATTCTTGATGAAAGCTTGAACACAGAGAGTCTGAGTTCTCCTGTCCCTGCATTTTCTGCCTTCCTACTGTAGAAGGTGAATGGTGTCATCTGGCATTTTAGAGAGCTCTTCCTAGGGAAGTACATCCTTTTCATGTGCCTTTTTTAGACTAGTATTGTGAAAGATTGTTTACTTCTTTGCATTGTATGACAAAACCTCTGGTACCTCTTGGTCCTGGCAGGAGGCCATATGCATATGGAGTAGAGAGTCTCCATCCACACTCCAAACTACTCCATCAGTAACCTCCTGAATAAAATGAGAGACTCAAAAGACATCTCTAAGGGAGATTTAACAGAAGTGTTGCCTTGTGATGTTGACTTTTAATGTTAATATTTAAAGAAGAGATGTTTTAATGATGATAGGTTTTTCTAGAAATTACCTTCCACTTGGATTTGCATGTGGCACTTGGCCCTCTGTATCACTGAAATTTAGAAACAGGTAGATCCACAGTGAAAAGAGCCCAGCAATTATAATTTACTCCTTTGGGTGTCATGATGTGGCAACAGCAGTATATCACACAGATATTCACACTTAAATCTTTGAAGCAGCACGAATTTTTTCAATTCTCTTTAGTCGGATGAAAAGGGATGAACTCTCTCAAATTTGTATTTGAGTACAAATAATTACATAGACTTCCTTCCATCTTCATCTCCATTTTCATTACAATGGGAGAACTGGCAGAAACTCATCACACAATTATCCTACCTCTCTCGTCATTTGGGTCACAGCTACACTGCCTGGATAATCACTAGTCACTTTGGTCCAGTGATAAAGGTAACAAAAACTGCCAGTTCATTCTGGAAGCCTTGCATCTGGAACTTGGCCCTCTGTAAGTAAGGTATTTTTATTACATGCTTTTGTTCAATTTGATAAACTTCTATCCTGCCTCTCTGTAATGTAGCAGATGTAAAATTGCCTATTGTTTCTGGAAAATAGATGAGTCAGACACTAATTAAATTCACTGAGAATGTTAGCCACAGGTGGAAAGGAGGCCAAAGTGGGCTGTTCATTTATTCTTCCTGGTTTGATGTGTCTTTTAAAATATTAAATTCAAAAGGCTTTAAGAGCCTCACAATGCAGGATAATTTGGAAGGAGGGATCCTGTGCTTCATTATCTGAGTTGTCCTGAGCCAATAAGCTAACTGTGCATGTCTGGAAGACTTGTCTGAGGCTGTAGTGAGAACTGGTATTTTCTTTCACCTAGTCCTTAGGGCCTGAAAGGCCTGTGGTTAGAGAGGCAATGCAATTTTCACTTCCTTCTCTTCTCATCCAAATTTCACCAAGTAGCCTATCCCACCCTGTGAAGCACAGAAGTCTTCATAGGTGATTTTTTTTCCCATTTAAGTCAAAGAGGACAATGTTCTAGAATTCGGGGGTGGGGGGGGGTTCACTGTGCTACGCATTTTCCCTGTTCTCTTCTTAGTGATGACTGATTCCTGCTCCTGGCAGCAGTTTAATAGGTTCTGATGCTAGAACATATTCTGAAACGACCCAGAGTCAGGAAGACCTTGTCCTAAATGGAATCTTGATACTCATACTCTTTAACACAGGGTTGCTCTTGAAAAGGATCCCGAACATGACTCTCTCTGTGCTCAGTGGGATGTTGTAACGTCAAAATTCACACTGCTCCATCAACACGTGCCTCCTACTTGTACTGTGGTTCTACCCTCCCTTAGTCCTTGGCTGATGCCCCACCCCTTGAGACCTGCCTTGGAGAGCTGTTTAGACTGTACATTAATAGTACGGCTTGGAATGACTGCACCTAATACTGCCCTATGCCTAGCAGCTACTTGGACACGTGAGCTGTCTTAACTGGCTTATGTTGACTGGGACCATACAGAGGTTCAGTTAAAGCTAGATTCTACTACCTGATGAAGAAGCCTGCTGCTGAGTTTGGGCGTATCTTAGTCTGCGTGCACTGTTGCCAAGTATGCTATCAGGAAAGAGCCACAGCCACTGGTATTTAAAAGAAAAGCTCTGTCAACTCAGCCGCCAAGTTAGCAAGTGAATGGGCTTGGGGGTTAGGAGAGTAGCCGAGAGAAAGGGCAGTGTTTGCCTGGAGATGCTGGGGGAGCTTGGGGTGAAGGAGTTTGTGTGTGCCAGCTCCATGCAGGAGAATCCTGAGGAGAAGGAGAAATGGGGAGGGACTGGGGGCATCTTAAATGTATGAGGGGTGAAGTAAAAAAATATCTATCCTATTTAAATATAGGCAAGCCTCACTAACTCAACCTAATTAGAGGAAAGCCAGTCTGAATCATGGAATATTTTAAATGCATTTTTATTACTTTCAAGTATTGGACATGCTAGTAATTCAAAATAGACTAACAGCACAGAACAGCACCTCAGGGAAGGGGCTTTAAGAATCATTTGTAATTAGCATATCAATTATTTGTATGTAAGTGGATGTGCACAAAGTGCATAAAAAGTTTATTCTCCTAAGTAGGACAAACATTCCCCAGTGCAATCCTGTTTACACTATTAATTTGCTTAGCCAGCCCTTTTTGTGCCAAGATAGATGTATGTAAGAAATGCTTATTTCCTCAGGGAAGAATGAATCGCTTCCCTGTGTTTAGTCCAGTAACTAAGAAGCTGAGCGCCACTTGATTGGTTTGGGATTTCCAGGATATGGAGTTTTGAATTTGCATACAGACTAGAGAGATTTCATATGGAGAAGATCTGGCAGCCATTGCCAGAGACCCCGTTTCCCCATCTGGATTTCATTGAAGTGATCTGGATTTCATCAAGCAACAGGACACTGATCCTAAATGATCCACCAGACTCTCCAACATAGACATGTTTAAAATACATCCTGCCCGAGAAAAATAACCGCCAAAATATGATAAGTTGGAGTTACTCAATGTGCAGTACTTAAAAGTAATAAAAATGCATTTCTTTTTAAGTCCCGCAAAAACCATGCAATATCAAGGTAATGATGAAAACCAATCCCCAAACTTTTTCTTGCACACCTCATTGTGTGACAGCATTGCACAGACTTCCAATCATCTGGGAGAAGATATTATATTGTGATGAGCTGTATCAGGTGCTAACTATATGGCAGGATTTTGGCTTTGAATCTTAGTGAGGCCCTCCTGAGTAAAAAAAGAAAAAAAAAAAAGGTGAAGGGAGGGCTAGGGGCATGTTTATTGTTAACAAGTCATTATTGTCCACATAAGTTTAAAAAGCTGTGCAATTGCATTGAAAACGAGGTTTTATAGGATAGGCAGAAATATGATTAGGAAATGAGAAGCAGAGCTATCTGCCTATATTTTACCCTCCCCGAATTAAACTGTGCTCTGGGTAAATTGTGAATTCTTCAAGGCTTAGCTAGAGAGTAGAAACAAGTGTGGCGTGCATAAGCATGAGCAGTAAATACACACAGTGATGTTGCAACTACAGTTTGGAACAGCTCCAGCGCTCCCCTTTCCCCCAAGGGCATCACTATCCAGGGTCTGCAAAGGCCAAATAGCTCTTTGGCTTCCAATCTGATTTTTTGCCTAAGAAATCAGAGAAGTTGGTTTCAATTTTAATACTATATTCTTCCAACCTCTATGTAACAGAAAGGCACTTGTGTTTCTGCCCCCTCTTCAAGTGAGTTTTGTGTTTGGTGAAAGGTAATAGATTGGCAGCACTGGAAAATGAATTACTGTATTCCCAGAACAGGTATAACCAGGCAGTGACACTATGAAATTTCTCTCTGCCTTTGGGGACCATTAGAGTACTACTCAGGAAGTCGCTGCTATGGTGTGCTGTGCTGAACTCGACAGTATCCTAGTGGGCTTTAAGAATTAACATAGCACTCGAAGGGCCTGACTTAAGGCCATTCATTTAACATTCCGCGTTATGCAGTGCTTACAATGTGCCTGGCACTGGGAGAAGACATTCACAAATGTTGTATCATTTAATCTCCACAATAACCTGGGAGAGGGAGAATATTATTCTTGTTTTATAGAGAAGAAAAACAGGGTTCAAAAAGCAAAGCTGTCTGTACAGCTCACCATGCACACACTGGATCCAGACTCTTCCAACTCTGTGCCAGTGTTCTCCCTGAACTGCATGCTGTGGAGGTTACAAAGGGGGACTGAGGCGGCATGCTCCAACAATATGACACAAAGCCAAATGTAATTTGCACTGTGAGCACTCCTGGTGGTTTCAGAGCCGTGAAATGACCTATCCCAGATCACATAAAGGCCATTAACACAGTGAGCCTTCGGAGTCATATCCTTTCGATCTTCTTCCAGACCTGCCTCTCTGCCCAGCCCACCACCTGCCCAGATAATATATACCCTGCTCGCTGGGGGGTCTGGCCTTTCAGAATGAAAAGAGTCTTAGAGCCATGGGACTTAGTGATGATACCACTGGAATGGAAGTGGAATTTGTATACTAATTCTAGCTCTACGATACACTCTGGGCCACTGGTAGGTCCTTTAATTCTGTATGACTCACTTTCCCTTGTGTGAATGAGAGCGGCTTCCTTCCAAGAGGGACAGCAAGAGATAAGTAATAACACACTAAAAAGAGTGCAGGCCTTTCTGTTGCCAAGGTGAAATATATTTAATGAGTAGAATTACTTAGTACAAGGCCAGCTAGAAAGAGATACCAGTTAGAATCTATCTATGTTTTTCTGTAATGGTTCGGCAATGAGAGAAAAGATAGCCCTTTCAAGTACTACAAAAGGACATCATGAAAATTAAAAGGACAAAAGTTATGTGAGGTTGTTGGTTGGTGGGTGGGCTTGGGGAGTTTAAGGTTTGGTTTTTATTTCATAGGTATGGCTGTTTTAGATGTCTGAGGAACCAGTATAGCTTGCCTGACGCTAAAAGCAGAGAGAGAAATCATCGGAAATTAAATGCCTTCTGGATGTGTCCAAGAGGCAGGCATGGCCCCCAATGAAATGACACGTCATCTTCGCTGCAGGGAGCCCCACTGCCATCCCATCATCCCACAACTATTTGTAATAGATCTGAAATCACTGAGGCGTTTGCCATATGCTGACTCCCCTGACAGCTTCGAGTCTTTGCAGAATGAGTCAGCAGTACCTGAGCTGATGATAGAGGGTTGAAAGAATGTAGAAAACACACACACGGAAGAAAGGTGGACTGGCCTGCTATTTGGGACTGATGAGTGATTCTTTGGGTCCTTCACACAGCCCTCTTGTGAATCCCATTAAATGCAGTGAGTTTAGTATTTATATCTTAGAGAGGCCCTTGGCTGCTGGCAAGAACTTCCCTCAGGCTGACTGGGGAAGCTCAAAGCATTAGTAATACTCTCCCGCTGTGGCCCACTAAGAGGTTTGTCAACTTTTAAGTTTCTCCCCCCCCCCTTTTTTTCATTTCTAGTGAGGGACCCTCTAGAGCAGTGGATCTCAACCTTCCTAATGCTGTGACCCTTTAATACAGTTCTTCATGTTGTGGTGACCGGCAACCACAACATTATTTTCATTGCTGCTCCATAACTGCCATTTTGCTAGCTATGAATCGTAAATATCTGATATGCAGGATATCCGATATGCAACCCCAGTGAAGAGGTCCTTTGAGAACCGCTGCTCTAGAAGGTGTTGATAGTATTTGGTAGAAAACGTGAGAGATGCTTGCCTGACTGAGCTGAGGTATAAACTAGAAAGTCAGGAAATGGGACCTGCTGGCAGCCTGTCTCTATCACAGGCCTGGCTAGGCAGACAAGTTAGGGCTACCATGTTCTGCCACCAGCCATGATCCTGACTTGTACAGTCAGTTTGGGATCCCACTGCCTAGAGGTGAGACTTTTACATTCATAATTCCTTAACAAACCAATAATAACTACATGCTCTCTCCCCCAACACCACCACCGGCACTCATTTCATCCCCCCCCCCCAGTGCTGGAAATGAATATGCCACCAGTGAATGATGTCAAGGGTGCAGAGCAGCAGAAGCTGTGGGTGAATGTCTCGAAGCTTCAGGGGCTTTTCTTTTACCTCAAAGTATCATGCCTGTCATCAACCCTAGCTTTTTTCCTGCTCAGGCTCCAACACCCTCCCCCAGGTTTAGGCTGCTGAAGTTTCTGTGCCTGCTTCTCCTCATTTGCATAGCCCCCTCTGAAAACCAGACTGAAAACTGGGGGATCAGGTTTCTCATCAAGAAAACTGCATTTCAAATGAATGTCTTGTGTGTTTATAAGGAAGTTACTAATGTAGTGTAATGAGATGCCTGTCTTCCCCCTCCTTTCTGAGGAAGAGATTTTTATAGTTTCATAAAAACCTAAAATTAATGATTTACAGTGTAGCACTGTTACAGCCGTTAGGAAAGGTCTCCCAAAAGCGGTCTATGGTGGCATTTCATTCACTTCTTCATTTAATGACTATTTATTGAATACCTACTATGTCTAAAGTATTGATTCTATGTTCAAGGAAGTTAGGGGAAATTTAAAAATGTTAGATAGAGATTGATTTTCATATTCACACACATTTGAATAAAATAAAACATGGGAAGTTGCAAGAACCATAAAATTTAGGATGCTGTGGGCATTCAAAGGAAATAAATACTTCAGAAAAAGGCTTAATTAAGGAGGTAACATTTGATCTGGGTTCTAAAGGGTACCTAACTACTCTGTCTTTACAAAGTGTGCAAATGTGTATGCATATTTATAAAATCTGGGTCAAGTTTGAATATACACAAATTGTCGGGGAGGATGTTCTGTAGAGAGGGAGCAGTAAGGTCAGAGTGGGAAGAAGGCGTGTTGTGTACGGAGAATAGCAGTGGTTCAGTTTGGCCGGACTGTGAAGTGAATGAGAGGCAGAAGTCACAAAGACGGGAAAAGAGGGTTGGAACTGCGACATGGAGGAGCTCACATTCCTAGCTTGAAAAATTCGTGCCACCATGTTCTGTAAGCATTAGGCAAAGCAGCGAAGGTATTAAAGTGAGGAAATAATAAAACCAGAGTCTACTTGAGAAAAGTAGTATGCAAAAATAATATTCTGTTATATGAAACAAGGTGGGCGACATATCTGTACGCTGTACAGTGCAGGAAGTCATGGAGCACGTTGAGTGTAATAATTTAGAGGTTCCACTCTGGTACCAGGCTGGAGCTCTGCCACTTAAGAGAAGTATGATACTGTATGGACTTCTGAACTTCGCCGTGCCACAGTTTCCCCATCTAGAAAATATGTGCCTTAGAATTGTTATGAGGGTTAAATACGTTATCATGTGCATAGCACAGTGCTCTGCTCTGCGTAAAGTCTTTAAAAAATGTTAGCTGCTAGCATTTTCTCCATTCATGCAGGAGATGGAATTTGGGATATTCTTGAAAGAATGACTATGACTATAATGTAGGCACGGGAAAAGGGGACTTTTAGCCACAGTTCAGCATGGGACAAAAGGCCGACTTAGGTGAAGATGCAAAGTGAGTGAGGTAACCAGTTTGCCTGTGGGATGACATGTCATAGGTCAAGGGGTTATTGAGTAATAGGATTTGAAAAGTAAGCCAGAGGTAGAGCAGGATGGACTCTGAATCATCACCTAAAATGGAGTGAAGGATTTGGGGAGAGGGCAAATGAGTTGGTCAAAATTTCCCTAAGGAAAATTAACTTACTGGTGGTTTGCGTGAAGGAATGGACAGGAAAGAGAAGTGAGGCAGGGCAAGTTGTGAGGAAGCTATGGGTGGACGCACCGTGGGTCAGAAGACTGGCTTCAAGCGTGCAATGAGAGTGAGAGACGGGACTGACGAATTTAACCTGCGCATTCACAGACCGCTGAATGGGACAACTGGGTAGCTACATGGAAAACAGCAAAGCTGTATCTTTACACCAGCTGTTTACAGCTGCCTTAGATATAAAACTGTTAGAATAGAACAGAGATGATGACCTTGGATGAAGGGGTGTGTTCTTAGATACGACACCAAAACCACAAGCAACAGCAGCAAAAATGGGTAAAACAGACTGTCAAAAGTTAAAACTCGGGTTGGGGATTGAGCTCAGTGGTAGAGCACTTGCCTAGCAAGCACAAGGCCCTGGGTTCGGTCCTCAGCTCCACACACACACAAAAAGAAAAAAGAAAAAGAAAGAAAGAAAGTGAAAAGTCTTTTCTTTTTTGAGATTCTAATGTAATTACAACACTACTCCCTTCCCTTTCCTCCTCCCAGCCCTCAGTACACCTCCCCTTGCTCTCTTTCACTAATTGTTAGTACATGCATGTATGTCCAAGTGTATACATATATATTCCTAATAAAGCCTGTTCAGTCTGTGTAATTTACTTGTATGTGTGTTTTCAGGTCAAATTTGTACTTCAAGTGATACTATCAATAAAGTGCAAAGGTAACCCACAGAATAAGAGTGAATACTTGTGAGCCATGGCACTAATAACGGACTGGTATATATTAGGATTTATTACAACTCAGTGGTAAAAAGTCAACCCAGTTTAAAAATGGGCAAAGGACTGGAATAAACACTACTTTAAAGATGTCCACATGGGGGGTTGGGGATTTAGCTCAATGGTAGAACGCTTGCCTAGCAAGCGCAAAGCCCTGGGTTCGATCCTCAGCTCAAAAAAAAAAAAAAAAAAAGATGTCCACATGGCTGATAAACACATAAATAGATACTCAACTTCATTAGTCATCCAGGAATTCATTACAAATGGAGGCCACAGTGAAAGAAAGGGCTTTAGCTCTGTGGCAGAGCTTAGGCAGGAGGCCTGAGGCCTCTGGGGTTAATAAAATGAGATAGTATATCTTACCCATTAAGGTTGTATGTATGTATTTAATTATATATATATATGTATGTATGTATATACATATACGCATGTAACAACACTTCATGAAAAAAGAAGCCATGAATTTGATAGAGAACAAAGAGGGTTTGGAGGCACAAAAGGGAAGAGGGAAATGATGTAATCATATCATCTCAATAAATAATAAAAAAATTAAAAGAAAAGTAAGTTTTGAAGAGAATCTTATAGTAAATAAATTAAAACAAAGCATAAGAACAATGTACATGAAATGCAAATAAGTATTCTTAAGTATTTATTTCTTTAAAAAAATTTTGTTCTTGAAAAGAATGGATAGCTATTTTAATTTAAAATAAACCAAGACAGAAAACAAGTGTTGACAAGACTGTAAAGATATTTGAACGCTCAAACACTGCTGGTGGAAATGTAAAATGATGCAGCCACTATGGAAAAAAGTCTGGCATTTCTCAAATGCTTAGACATAGAGTTATCACATGACCCAGTAGATACACACACACACACACACACACACACACACACACACACACACACACACACACGAGAATTAAAAATGTGTCCACAAAAAAATCTAAGCATGAATGCCAATAGTAGCATTATTCATATTAACCAAAGAGCAGAAATTATCCAGATATCTATTAATTCATGAATAGAGAAGCACACAAGGAAATATTTGTACATAAAAAGGAATGAAGACCCTATGTCAATAATCCCCAACAAAGAGACTAATATACTAGTTCACATGATAACACAGATGAACCTTGAAAACACTATGCTAAAGAATCTAAACACAAAAGACCACATTTTATGATTCTACTTGTATAAGGGCAAAATTAGATAAATTTATAAAAATAGAAAGTAGACCAATGCTTTCCCAGGTTTGTGGTTTGCAGTGTGGTAGAATGAGTAGTGACTGTGGTCATAAGGTTTCATCAGGGCATGATGAAAAAGTCCTAAAGTGTTTGTAGTTATGGCTACGCAATTCTGTGGCTACATTAAAAAACTAAACAAAAATTGTACACTTTAAAAATGGAGGAATTGTATGATATGAAAATATCAGTTGTTTCAAATATACTTTGTGTGTGTGCATGTTATATGTATACAGGGGTGTGTGTGTGTGTGTGTGTGTGTGTGTGTGTGTGTGTGTGTGTGTACACTAGAGGTCAACCTCTGGTTTCTCATGAGCCCTTGTGTTTTTGAGACAGGTTCTCAGTGAACCTGTAGATTGCAAATGAAGCAAGGCTTGCTGGCCAGCAAGCTCCAGGGATCCTCCCATTTCTGCTGCCCTGGTACTGGCTTTTTCCTGAGTTCTGGGGACCTACAGCAGGTTCTCATGCTCACCCTGTTTCCTTAGCCCGTTACTGTAGCACTACACACTGCTGAGCAACTGGAGAACCTTTTGAGTAGAACCAGCTGCCAGATGCTTTGAAGAAGTTTCCAAGGCCGACAGAGAAAGTCAGCTCTGTCCCCGAGAAGACGTATAGGGGGCCCTGATATTGATAAAACTTTGGCAGTGCAGATAAGGAGGAAGAGATACAGGCTATTTGTTAACCAAAGAAAGTGAATCCTTTGAGGTACAGGCATAGAACATGAGAGAAAGAGCAACAGGAAAGAGAAGCTAGAGCCCAGAGAAGACAGCCTTGTGGAGAAGGAATCTAATGGAAGACATTTTCAGGTAGAGACAAGAAGTATGGGAATGTACTCACTACACAGAGCCTCGACCACTTACCTCAAGTATGAGGCAGAAAAGAGTTGAGTTTTAAAGATTCACCTCAAACATTTTATCAGCAGTTAGTTGCCCATGGGGAGGAAGTGGAGTTGAGGAGGGCTTTTTGTGTTTGGTATTTGAGGGGTGGGATGGTTTTGCTTTGAGACAGGGCCTTCCTATATGGCTCTGACTGATCCGGTGCTCCATGTATACGCTTGCATAGCTCTTCCTGCCTCTGCCTCCCAAGTGCTAGGATTACAAGTGAGCACCACCACACCCAACTTGTGTTGGACTTTTTAAAATATATCAAAAATGTCCTTTCACCGGGTGGCGGCGGCGGCGGCGGCGGCGGCGGCGGCGGCGCACGCCTTTAATCCCAGCACTCGGGAGGCAGAAGCAGGCGGATCTTTGTGAGTTCAAGGCCAGCCTGGTCTACAAAGCGAGTTTAGTAAAGGCGTAAAGCTACACAGAGAAACCCTGTCTCAAAAAACAAACAAGAAAAAAAGAATGTCCTTTTATCCTATTTTGTTTTCCTTTTGAGACAGGCTCTTACCATGTAGTCCAGGCTACCCTCACATTCACTGTCCTGCCGTAAGTTTTATTAGGACAGATGAAAGAAATGCAATTGTTTATCAACTGGAAATAAAATAAAGGATTGCCAAGTTACAGTAACTGAGTGGTCTTTAGTAATCAATAAATGTTTATGAAATTTGATGGTCTGGAGTCGTAAACATAAACTGTAGTGAAAACAATTCTTTTGAATTTTCAGCTTACTATAATAGTGGAGGACAATCAATGTGAATACTGTGGTTGATTCAAAGGCCTTATGTAGGCAAGGCAAAAATGACCATTTGTGAGGGAGTTAAAGATGCTTGTCAGAGTTTTTGAAATCATTGACTATGTCCTTTGGAAGAAAACAGGTGGACTGGTGGCTTGAAAACAGGAAGTGATCAGGCAATCAGAGTTTTAACATGAATAAAGAGCAAGCATAAGCCAGGTGGTGGTGGCTCACACCTTTAATCCCAGCTCTCGGGAGGCAGAGGCAGGTGGATCTCTGTGAGTTCGAGACCAGCCTGGTCTACAAGAGAAACCCTGTCTTTAAAAACACATGGGAAGAGGGCAAATACAGTAAGATCATGGCAAGTCAGAAAACTGCAGTGGAGAAAATAGTTCAGAGTTCAGGATCTTAGATATTAAATGGTTCCAAGGATTTCCTTTTCAAACCCCCCAAGTGGCCATGCTTAGGAATAACTAAAGTGGATTGCAGATAGACACTACTGTTGTTGAAAACAAAAAGAAAGATGATGTCGGAGAATTAGGACAGTCCTTGGAGAAAAGTCAGGTGCTTTTTGTTTTGTTTTCTTTTTTCAATTCTGTAAATCTATTGCCAACCTTATACCTGCCTGGCCTATAGTAGGCATTCAATTAGCATTCATTTGATGGGCAGATGGATGAACAGATGGATGGATGAATGGATAGATGGACAAACATTTTAGCACTTAACAGTGTTTTGTACTTCCCTGTCTTCTACCCCCTACTGAACCATCAACACCATCAGGTCTTTGCCTCTGGCTTCTTTTTTCCCCCTTTGGTTTTGTTGAGACAGGGTCTCACTATGTAGTTGCAGCTAATTCACTAGTAGCCCAGGCTGGCCTGAAATACTGGACAGTCTTCTTGCTTCAACCTCCTGTGTACTAGGATTATAAGTATATGCTATCATCACTAATATAGGAAATTATAGGTTTTGACTCTGGATTTAAGTCAGCGAACAAGTACTAGACCACAGAGAATAATGGCAAGTAAAGATAAAAGTAAAAAAAAAAATTGAACCAGAAGCTAAAATCCTCAATGGAGGGGGAAGACTATTTCTTAGGTCTATAGACAAGAATTTTAATAGTATTTGTTTAATATAAGCAGATGATGTTGACTTCAAAGTGGAGATATGAAGGCAGGCCTAGTGGCTCAGGCCTGTAATTTCAACACCCAGAAGCTAAAGCGGGAGGTTCCCATGTGTTCTAGACCAGCCTGGGCTACATAGTGAGACCATGACTCAAAAGACCAGAAGGAACAAATTTTATATATCTCCCACATCAAAAAACAAGCAACGAGAGGAGGGGTATGAACTGGGAATGGTAATTTCTCCACACACCACCCATTCAGAGTCCCCCACCCCGACAACCTGCCTACCCCTCCCTCTCAAGTCTTTCCAGACTTACCTAGCCTTGCCTCTCTCTCATACTGTCCTCATGCCTAGAGAGTGTCAACGGCCCTGTGCCGTTCCCTCTGCTGCTAGGCTTTGTGGTTTTGTCCTTACACACACTATCAAAAATCAGAGCTCAGAAGTATTTTTAGCAAGGTCAGTACTTCCAGATCTCCAGGGGCCCCCGTTTGACTGTCAAATCAAATGAAAACCTGAGTAGTTTTCCATGTCCACCATCCAGCTTTCTGTGAACTGAGGTGTATTCAGTGTACAAAATGCCTTACCTTTTTCCAAGCTTCTGATTACTGTTTTCTCTACCCATCCAGAGCCCGTTTCATGAGAACTCCCTGAAGACTCATTTTCCCTACAGCTCTAATGAAGACAACTGTTCCAGAAACACCTCCCTTCCTTTCCTTCCTCTCTCCTAATTACCAGTCATGAACATTATAGGTATCTTCTTTTCTTGGGTATCGCTCCATGTTACTCTCTTAATTCTGTCATGGAAGTTCTTCTCGAGTCCCTGTCTTTCTTGTGTCAGTGGCCTGTAGATGTTTTTAAAATCAGCCTTCAGTGTATTCTACACTAGAGTTCACTCCTCTCGAAGGTGAAATTTTAGTTGTGTCCCCAACACACACAGCATACACATTGCACATGTACATACACGCACATAATGTTGGAGACATTTCAAACACATTTTACATAAAAAGTCAGGCTCATTTATTTCTGTCTTTATTTCTTGCCTGCATGTCACATGTGCTCTCTTCACTGAACCACCTTTCCTTTTAGTACCCTCCTCCATAACCATCCCCACAGCAAGCTCCCCTAACTTTAGTCCACAAGCCTTCAACTAACTCACTCTCTCTCTCTCTCTCTCTCTCTCTCTCTCTCTCTCTCTCTCTCTGCCTTGCTTTTTGTTTTATGTTAACATTTCTGGGGATAAAACTCAGGTCTTATACCTGCTACCTTCTATGCTTTAAAAAGGCTTTTAAATTTTTTAATTAGTCAGGAGGTGGTGGCACACACCTTTAATCCCAGCACTCAGGAGGCAGAGGCAGGTGGATCTCTGTCAGTTCGAGGCCAGCCTGGTCTACAGAGTGAGTTCCAGGACAGGCTCCAAAGCTACACAAAGAAACCCTGTCTCGAAAAGCCAAAAGCAAATTTTTAAATTAATTTTATTTAATTTATTTTGGAGAGGGGCACACATGTGCCATAGCTGCTTGTAGAAGCCAGGGGACAACTTTTAGGGGTCGGTTCTCTCCTACCATGTGGATCCTGGGGATGGAACTCAGGTCATCAGGCTTGGCTGCACATGTCTTTACCCACTGGGCTACCTCACTGGCTTTCACAAAACTTTCATTTTAAAATAATCACACATTCACAGGAGATTACAAAGGGAAGTCCTGGGCACTGTCCTCTAGCTTTACCTAGTGTGACAATTAGTACAATTACAGTAACATCATCAAAATGAAGAAATTATTTTGGTATAGTTTGTTGACTTCATTCACATTCCACCGATTATGCATACATTCATGTATGTATCTATGAAATTTTATCATATATGAAGCCTCACATGACAACTACTACTGGCATTGATTAAGCTCTTCCCTCTGTAGTTATGATTTTACAATGTTATATGAATGGAATCACACAGTATATATTTTTTAAGATTGGCCATATACTCAGCATACTTTCCTTGTAATCCTCCCAAATTCTTTGCGTATAGTAACGGCTTGTTTCTTCATATTGATGAATAGTATTCCACTGCTGTGGGTGCTGGCTTGTTTAACCATTTACCCATCAAAGTATGTTTGGATTTTTTTCCAGTTGAAGCTATTTTGTGTAAAGATGCTACACACATTCATGTACAAGTTCCTACATGAAAATAAGCCTTAACTTTCTAGAATAAATTGCCCAAGAGTGCAATTGCTAGCTCATATGGCAAGTCTATTTTTAGTTTTGACAGGAACTGCTAAATTATTTTCCAGAGTGGCTCTACCATTTTACATTCCCACTAACAAGATATGTGTGATCTAGTCTCCACATCTTCACTAGGAATTAGTACACTGTTTCCTCCTAGCCATCTTGAGAGTTGGCTCCTGTATGTTGCTCCTTGTCTTTCAGGACCTAGAGAGCCTTTATAGCCTCTGTAGAGCCTTTTCTAACCCCACCTGGAGAAGCTCACTTCTCTCTTATGCCATCTCTGATACTTCATTGACCGTTGCATTTTAATTATTTATTGTCAGAGTCTGTGTATTCCCCTCTATTCTGATCTACATGATGATACAGACCATGCCAGGTTCCTCTTGATTCCTGGAGCATCTGGTCCAGTTCCATTCTGGGCACACAGTGGGGGCTCAGTAAGTGTGTGCTAAGTGAAGGAAAGAATGAGTGGAAAGAATGTTAGTGCCCCCCCCACTTGCTAGAAACCTTTTTAAAATAGATATCACGCCTTCCTCTGTGTCTCCCAGCAGCAGTTAATAGGGTGCTCTGTTTGTGTAGATGCTCAATAAATGTCGCCTAAACTGTTCACGTGGCTTATCTTCCCTCTGCACCCATGAGATAAGCACATGAAAGAGAGAACAGACCTAAGAATCCTTGCATTAAGGATCATATGTCATAAATTTTGTAATATTCTTATAATCTTTACAATCACTCAGCATTCATCTGTGTGATGAGAAATCAAAACAGAATAGTCTAAGTCAAAGAATGCCTCTGTGACCATCCTTTCATTCCTGGTTACATATGAATTGGAGAGGGCAGTGTTTTATGTTCCTGAATTCCTTTTGCCATCTCAGAAGGATCTGGGATTTTTCTGTTTTTCTGCACTGGTGTAATTTGACATGTTGATTATGAAAGGGTCATTAACTTCAACATTTTTGATCACTTTTTGACTCTGTATTTTCTCAACTCTGAAGTCTGTTAATTTGCACTTGTTTATATGTCTCTGTAAGAGTCACTCTGGCCCTTGAGGACTGGGATATGTTTTGTCTGGAAAGTAGATTGTAAGCCCCTTGAGAGCAAGGACCGTATAATTCCTAGGAATGCATTCTGGACATTGTCAGTGTTCAATTAATGATAATATTGGAAGCCTGACTAAGGTTACCTGTCACATTGACATTTCCCTTTTCATCTGTAAGGCTTCATGCTCTCTGCAAATAGCAGTTAGGCTGATTTGATAGCATTGATTCTACTGAAAATTACCCTATTACCCACTACAACTTGTTTTGGGGGTACTTTCAAATTGTAATTTTTCATCAATTGATACTGTTCTTCTAATACCATGGCTGCATATGCACTGGGGAGGACTGTATTTCAGAATGCTCAAGTCCTTGGCATAATGAAAAGTAACCTGATACCATCTAGGCTTTCAAGGCTTGTGCTTCTTGCCCCCACTGATAATTAGGTGATAAACTCCAAGTGTGATTGTTATCTAAGATTATCAGAAGGAAACTTTCATAACTATTCAATGTATGTGTTTTATTTCTCTAGGTTCTAAAATGGAATAAATGTGTATACTGTGCCCCATGGCTATGAAAGTTAAATAGATATCAAGTGTTCAGTGAAGTCCAGGTTTTGAAATTAAAAGGGCAGATTTGTTCGTTGGTGATGGTGGAAGTAGGGGAATTGTTATTGTAAGTCAGGTTTATTAAAGTATAATACCCATACAGCCAGGTTCATCCTTTAAGGTGGACAGTTTGATGTGATGGATGGGTTACATTTCAATTACTCGATAATTCAACTGTCCCTCCAACACACTTTACTACAAAGCCCTAACTAAAGCTGCTCTCTTCCTGATAATTTGTGTCCTTCTTCTTCCCAGTGTACTGAAGGAAGTGTACCAGGCCTTCAATCCTAAAGCAGTGGTTTTACAGCTGGGAGCAGATACCATTGCTGGGGATCCAATGTGTTCTTTTAACATGACGCCAGTGGGGATCGGCAAGTGTCTGAAGTATGTCCTTCAGTGGCAATTGGCAACTCTGATTTTAGGAGGAGGTGAGTTCAAAGGAAAATCACCAAGAGAACTTGTCAGTCCATCCTCCACATTTTCTTGGCATAGAAGATATGTTGATTTTCTTGGATTGGAAAGTACTAACCTGCCTGTGGCCCAGAAGCCTAACTATGAAATCACCTCCACAGTTCAGCATAGACTCTGGCTCATCCCTAGTTACCTTGACATGTGCTTTGACGCCTAGGCACTCTGAAGTTTGTTTTAATTCTGAAAAAAAGGTTAAAAGTAGAACATTTGCCTAACATACACAGACTCTGTGTTCAAACCTGAGCACTGAATGAAAAAGAAGCTGGGCAGTGGTGGCGCACGCCTGTAATCCCAGCATCTGGGAAGCAGAGGCAGATGGATCTCTGTGAGTTTGTGGCCAGCCTGGTCGAGAGTGAGTGCCAGGATAGCCAGGGCTATACAAAGAAATCCTGTCCTAAAAAAAAAAGAGGAAAAAAAACAGCCAAAAAACCAAAAAGAAATGAGATTATAATGGAGGATGTCAGCCCCCAAAGACTGTGGGCCCTTCTGTCAGAGTAATCATTCACTCTCTTTTCACCATCATGTTTAGAAACACACCAGTGAAATTCTATCTCTACTCACAATGACTAGTCAATACGTGAATTAGTTGAATAGCTAAGATATATTCAAGAATTGCCCCTTTCCCCTAAAGCAGGATTTTGTTATAATGAAGCAAACTTGAGCATTCCTGCTTCCCTCTTACTGCTGTTTGCGTTAATAAACTAACAGAATGCTAGGTCTGATAGAAGCACTTACATGTTTAGAACGTTGCCCAACCTCAGTCACTTTATAGGTACCTTAGAGTCATTAGGCACAGTGGCACATGTCTATAATCCTAGTACTTGGGAAACAGAATCAAGAGGATTGGGAGTTAAGGGCTATCATGGGCTACACAAGACCTTGTCTCAAAATGTATTTTAAAAAAGTGCATATATGTAGGCTAGAGATTGCTCAGTGGTTATGGACACTTGATGCTCTTGGCAAAGGGCCAAGGTTCAGTTCCCAGCCCCCATATGGCAGCTCAACTCTTTGTACCTCCAGTTACAGGGGATCTAATACCCTCTTCTGGCCTCTGTGGGTACCCAACATGTACATGGTAAAAATACATACATGGAGTCAAAATACTCATACACATAAAATTTTTGTAAAGAAATTAAATGCATATATCATGAACAAGCTAATAGTTTTATCAGCCTCTTGTAAAATCCAAGTCCAGGTAAATTCTAGGAAGGTCTTATGTAAACAAGTAAGCATGCAGCACAACCTAGTCCTCTGACATCTTCAAACCCCAGAGAGATCAAAATTAAAACTGATTGCAAAAGACACTCTCTTATAAAAAGCTGGCAAGAAATTTATTAACTTCATCTCCAGAAAAAGATAAAATTGATAAGCATTGCATGGCATATTACTTTCCTTAACAATACTAAGGATGGTGATTATGATACAGGTCCAGCTGGGGGAAAAAGACCTTTCTACAACAGACATCTGTGAGAATTTAACTTTTGTCTGAGGCTACAGCCTTCTTTTGAAGAGTCTATTAGCATTAACTTTAGTCCTTTTGCTTTTTTTAACCTAAAGCTTGGCTCTTGAATATGTAAGTATAACTCTTCTTATGCAATATTTGCATTCCTGAAAATGCCTGTGCATAAGTGAAATTTTTGCAAATGGAACAATATTATGTGTATACTAGAGACAGCATACTCCTTAAATAAAACCTGTTCTTTTTTAAATTAATAACTATGCCAAATAAGTCTGTCTTACAGACTAATTTTCCATGCCATGAATGTTTAAAGTTATATCCAATCTGTATAGCTGAGATTCTATGCTCTTATTAACACATAGACAATTAGTAGAGATGGCTGCATTCGCAAGCTTCATCAGAACGGTCCCACTGAGGCCTGAAAGACACATTCCAGAAACCCTAGCCTCCCTGGCCTCTCAAATAGTAGGAAAGCTCAAGACAAGGGTAACAGCAGGTCCCAGTTTATATTTGTTAGCCCGGTATAACAATGAATAGTGTCCTCTATTACTCTTCAAAGCATATCCTTTTGGATGATAATGTATATGGTCACTCTACCTAAAATAGAGCTGCTTTTATTTCCTTTGGTCTGCTCCGAGGTTAGGAAATCATTCCATTTTACGCTTTCACTCTTGGAATTTAGCTAAAGGCCAATGTTCTAATGCTTGCATGGCAAACACATCCATTCAGCACAAAAATATGCTGATTATTAACCAGTGTAATATGGCTTCTGGGTGACTGTGACAGGACCTGACGCGATGGGTCAGGGTGTCAATCATCAGTCCCTTCCTCGGCTCACTTTCTTTGATCTCTGCCAGCAGGCCGCCTGCGTTTTGTGGTGATATTAAAAGAAGGAAGTCTGTTTCTGTCAGCACTTTCCTTTTCTTTTTCCTGGATGCCTTCAGGACTAGATCTGCCAATAGCTTTAAAATACAAATCACAGCCAGCAGTCACTTTATAGAATTGTTGCAAAATTCATCTGAGAAACCATCACACTGGATAGGTCACCTCCAGACATCTGAGTTCCAGGGTTCTCAGTCTCACTAATGTCTCTTGGTGGAACTGAGATGCTTGGCTTTCCTTGGATGCATATTTGCTAGGAGATGAGAGCCTCTTTAATCTGTGTTGCCCCCGAAATTACAAGTTCTACTCTGTGCATGATCTGACTGGCCCCATAAAGTCTACCTACTAGGTAGTTTACAAATATCATTAAGGGATGTTTAAGTAAGATTCTGCAAATTGGAGTTGCCTTTTGAGACCTTTTATTAAAACAGTTTTCTCTCCTTCCTTACCCCCTTCCCTCTCCTGTTTTGTGACTATTCTTTCCTAACTTCACAATTCTTGATGGAGACAGGAGGCTATAACCTTGCCAACACGGCTCGTTGCTGGACATACTTGACCGGGGTCATCCTAGGGAAAACACTATCCTCTGAGATCCCAGATCATGAGGTAAGTAAGGCTCTGACAAGTCCTCTCTTCTTTAAGGGGAAGAGCTGAGTCATTCTACCTAATCAAAATCACGTCCTCACCACTCAATACCGTTTTGTTGAGAGACACTTCAATAACAATAACACACTGTTTTGGCAGAATAGTGGACTCTTGTTCCAAAATAGCCAAGACCTTCTGCCTTTTTTTTTTTAACAAAAGCTCTCAAAGGCCAACCAACTTTAATTTCTCAATTAATTACAGAGACTGTGGGAAGGGGTCACCTGTTCACACAAAGAACTCTTTGGAGTATGTGCGTACTTTCAGCCCCTAGCCTCAAAAGGGAAGGGGCTCATTTTGAAATATATAAGCTAGGTTTGGGTCTGTTTTTAGGGATGCCATAGGTGTGATGTGACACATATGTGACACATTTGGCGGTCATCCTGTTCTCTCAATTGTGTTTGACTAATAGAAAGTTCAGGAACCATAATCACTAAGAAAGTCAGGTCTGGTGGGTTTCCAGCAATTAGAGGAACAGAGATTGGGGCTGGACCATCCAAACTGTGAAACATGTCATCTGAGCTGTTGCCATTTTCTCTAGTCATATGAGATGGCCTTTACAAAGCCAAGACGTCTGTTTTAGTTTTCCCAAACAAGTAATAATAAAAGCTGTCTGGGACCTGTGAGTGTGCTGATAATCACTAATTCGAAGGTGTACCCCGTCTATTCCCGCCTACTTCCATCCCTTGCAGGGAGCACATTATCACCAATGAGGGTAGAGCCACAAACCTCAGACTGTGTAACTGAAAATAACAAAGCAGTCTGGGAAACCATCCTTCTCCAGCTATTTTCCAAAGATGAGGGATGGTGCTTTGCTTGTAATGTTATGATTTCTGCCAAATGTATGCTGTATACTTGAGAGCATTATGCTTTATGAAGTCTCTATTATTTTTTTTTAAATTAGAAGTAACTTAAACTAATTTGCTTCCAATTTTCTTCTAAACATAGGTGAGGTATATAATATGTAACTCAGAGAAACCACTCAATATGTCTAAAATACAAATAGAAGGCACGCTGTAATTTGAGACAATTTGCCAGTGTCAGGGTTAATGGAAGTCTCTTTTCTTGACTTGACTTACCTTTATTCAGTATTTGGAAGCTTAATGAAATATAGAGGTAAGTGCTGTGAACAAATGTAATTGCTGTTATTGCTGTGGGACTATCTCGGATTGCATTGTAACTTAGAGCACCGGGACTCTAAAAACTGATCAAGTTATGTCAGAAAGCAGCCATACGCTGTAGAAGTCTGAATTGAGAGTGAGCGTTGTATTCCTCAGAAACAAAAGCAAATCGAATGATTCATCTGTATTAAAAGAGTGATAAAATTTTAATAAACACAAATATTGCCTCTGGTACCTGGAGAAGCTATGCGTGTGGACAGATGTAGGTTTATTATGGATTGAGATGCTCTACCTTTATATGGATTCATTCTGCAAGATTAAATGAGATGTAATGCATGTCAAGTGCCCGAGACACAGTTTGTGCACCTAACAGACATCTCAGAAATGCAAGTTCTTACTTCCCTTTTGCGTGCTCCACACTTCTTATACCCAGACGTTTATGGCTCTGTCATTCATAAATTTGTCCAAACCCTTTGTGAATCCCTTCTGTCATATTCTTCTGTATAAGAGATATGAGTCATCCAAGAAGGAACAAAGAAGAAAATTGAAATGACAGTATTCTGGTACAATGAGATATCATTTTAATGAAAATTGCCAAAAATAGACCACATGGTATGAAGGCATATATAAGTTTTGTGTCACAATACACAATTGCGCACAAATATCCTTGTGGTCTTCTGCAATCGAATCAACAAATGGTAGATAAATAATATTTTCTGTGTGTCTAATATTTGCTAGGAAGTGTACTACCCTCAGTGTCTTAAAAATGCAAAGGTGAGGAAGATCTTATCTTCCCCTATGTCATGTGGCTGGAGAGGGAAACTATGCACAGATAATGATAATGCAGAGCAGAGGAAAAGCTCTAAGGCCAGGCAGGCATGTTCACACACACCTATAACCCCAGCAGTCTGGCCACTGTGCAGGAAGAGTGTGAGTTTGAAGCTAGTTTGGGCTACATAGTAAGTTCCAGACCAGGTTGAACCATTTAGGATATCTCGTCTCAGTTAAAAAAACAAACAAACAAACAAAAAAAAAAAACAAGAAAAAAAAAAAAAAACAAGGTCAGGCTTGGAGAGATGGCTCAGTGGTCTCAACCACTGAAAACCCAGGTTCCGTTCCCAGACACCCATGTGGTAGCTTAAAACCATCTATAACTCCAGTTCCAGGGGATCTGACACATTTTTCTGGCCTCCACAGACACTTGACATGCCAATGGTACATAGACAGACACGCAAGGAAAACGCCCTTACACATAATTTTTTTTGGAGTAACCAGATGACAGTAGGGACAGTGACTAAGAGGATGTGCATCAACTGTGAAGGGAGTACAGAGGAGAGCACAAAATACTCTGCCCTCTGGGAGCCAAAAAGAGATGAGAAATACAGTCAGCACACTCACAAGGTCAAGCTATTGCAGCTATTGCAACAGTCAGCTATGGCCCAGCTGACCTCCTCACTATCTCTGCTCTCATTCTTGGACTTTGTTCATCCATCTCCTAGGATAATAGTCATCCTCCTCCTCCAAACACCCTTTCCCCACTTCTGTGCTGTCTTCCTAGGCCTAGCTGCAATCCCCGTGACTTTCAAAGCCCTTTAGCCTAAATCAACCAAGCCCTTTTGCGTATTCCTTTACTTCCTTGTTCATTTACCAATTCATGTGGCCCCTACTACTTTCCAGAATGGTTTCAGATCTGGATTCAGATATACACAAACAAGGTAAACCCAGTGTCCTCAAAAATACTGCCCTCTAATTGAGGCAACAAAGCAGTGTGATCAAATCCAGGACAGTCAGAGAGCCAAAGTGAACTCTTAACCGATCATTGAACTAAGCTAAGAGTGGTGATGCACAGTTGTAATCCTAGCACTCAGCAGGCTGAGGCAGGAGGATCACAAGTTCAAGGATAGCTTGAGCTACCAGTGTAGCAAGTTCTAGGACCAACCAGTGAGACCCTGAAACTCTGAACTGTATATTGAAAATTGATTGAGAGTTGGCTAAGTGATGAAGAGGAAGGTCTACACAGTACACAAAGGGGACAGAAGGTGGAAAGAACAGTAAAAAAAAATGTACTATGTGTATAACATAGAATATATAAGAGAATAGGAACACTTGGGGCTTTAGTGGGAATTGTGACCAGATATGAAGAGCCTTAAATGCTGCACAGGTGAGCCCGGGAAAAAAAAAAAAAAAGATGAACTTAATTTTTAGAAGGCTAATTTGGGGCTGGAGAGATGGTTCCATGGTTTTAAAAAAAGCTCAGGCCCTCTGGATAAATGAGACAGTCGTTTAGCTTGGACTGTTTGGGAGGCCCCCAGGCAGTGGGACCAGGACCTGTCCTTAGTGCATGAGCTGGCTTTTTAGAACCTAGGGCCTATTCTGGGACACTTTGCTCAGCCTAGGTAAAGGGAGGAGGGGACTGGACCTGCCTCAACTGAATCTACCAGGCTGGGTTGACTCCCCAGGGAAGACCTTGCCCTGGAGGAGGTGGGGATGGGGGGAGCTGGGAGGAAAGGGTGGAGGGTAGAAGGAGGGAAGACAGGGGAATCTGTGGCTGATATGTAAAATTAAATTAATTATAAAATAAAAATATTTTTTAAAAAGCACTTACTGTTCTTAGAGAGGACCCAGGCTTGGTTCCCAGCACCCACATGGTAGCTCATAACTTCCCATAACTCCAGTTCTTCAACCTCTACAGGTACCAGGCATGCATGTGGTACATACATGCAGGCAAAAACACATACATGTAAGTTAAGATAAATAAATCTAATATGTTAAGCTTATTTGTTAGAAAGTAGAAGGTAGATTGCTAAGGGAATAAACTTGAAAAGTCATACAACTAAGTTAAAAGGTTCAGGTTTACTCCTAGAACATTTAGTCACAGTGTTTGTGAGCAGAAGCATTACAGATTTGGGTTGTTTTGTTTTGTTTTTTGAGACTTTATAACTAACAACTGTATATAAATGAGATTTCCTGCAGATGGAACAGTAATCTAAACACAATTCATTTGTTTCAAATATACCTTCTACATATAGTTTGAAGATAACTTTACAGAATTTTTAATTATTTCTTGCATGAAACAATGTAAGGTATGGTCATTACCACTTCTGATATCAGATTAGCACAAAAAAGTTTTAGATTTTGGAGCATTTTGGATTTCAGATTGAAGATTCTCAAACAATACAGTTTTTCTGGTCACCCATGTTTGGTTGTCTATTTTAGTTTTCTGTGTTTAGCAAATGTTAAGCACCCACCTAACTGGCATTCCTTCATTAAATAATAAATAAGCAAGCAGGTATTTGAATAATATTTGTCAGATTTCTGTTTTCAAGATAGAAGAAATAGAAATATACTATAGTCTCTCTGGGAACATAAGTCAACCCATAGCACCAACTGCCTGTCTTTTTCAAGAAGTGTCATGTATCCAAAGCATGAGAAAGCCATCTATCCCAAGGAAAGTTCTATATTGCCATACAGGGAAGGGATCTAAAAAAGCAAGCCCAACACGGATTCTACAAGCATTTAGGGGTGGCTCTTAGGGCAAAACCTCATGCGATATCAAATGGATGATGACATAAAGCCAGCAATCAGGAATTGGGAAGCCAGGCTGGACAGGCAAGCATAGGGTAGAGACATCACAACTGGGAAAGCTTGAGAGAAATGTAGCATGCATGTGTGACTGGGCCCTGAAACTCTACCATGGGAAGCCCAAACACAACAGGTACCCATAAGAAGGTCAGTACATGGATAAGTAGCACTAGTACATGGAAAAATAGTCTGTAATCTAATTTTACTATTTTGATCACATTTTGAATAAAGCAGTTTTATGTATAGATTGAACCTTTATACTCCAAAAATCTGAAATTTGAAGTAACTTTTTGAGTGTCAACTTAATACACATAACCATCAGGTTTACTAACAAAAAAATACTCTACCTCACCAGATTGCTTTTGATAAAATGGTTAGGAAATTATCTTTTTTATATTAAGAAATACATGTAGCTATTAAAATAGATTTATATACAAATTGAAGTTAGTAATGTAAACATCTTTTGATATAATCCACTGAATTTATATGTATTTATTTGTGAGTAATAATGTCTTAATAGCTAATCTTTGAGCCCATTTATTTATATAGTCTTAAATTTCAAATTTTAATTTAAACTCTACAATAAACAGGCTTTACATAAATTTTGTTAACTTTACTCTTGTTATTTCATGGTACTGATTTTTTTTTGTGCATGGAATAGCCTAAGTAATTTTTAATTGTTTGTTGCAGAATATATATAGATCTTAAGTAAAATATTGATCTTGAATCATATAACCCTGCTCCTTGATTTTTGGAATTAGTTAGCATGTTCCTTATACATGAGCATGCCATCTATGAATTTTGAATTTTAAGTCTCCTTATACAATCTTTATGCTTTTTATTTTTTTCTTCTCTTACTGTACTGATTATAACTGTGGGTTAAGACCATCAGCACAGTGTTGAGTGGGAATACTAAGTGAACATCCTTACCTTTGTTCCTATTCAAAGAGACAAAGAACTTAATTTTTCCCTGTAAAGTGTGATGTTAACCATAGTGTTTTTTTTTCCAAGCATGTTCTTTATTAGGAAAAGAAAGTTCTCGTCTATTTCTAATTAAAGATGTTTTTCTCACACATGAATATAGAATTTTGTTAAATGCTTTTTCTTCATCTACTAAAGTGATCATCTAGCATCCACTATTCTGTTAGAATAGTGACTTGCACTAACTTTTTTCATGTAAAATAACTGCATTCTTGGGATAAGACCTATGAGGTCATGATGTGTTATCTTGTTTATTTAGTTTGCTGAAACTTGGTCAAGGGTTATTATGTCTTGATGAGGAATGCTGGCCTGTTGTTTTCTTGCAATGTATTTATCTGGTGTTGATACCAGAACAATAGTTATCTATTTTTTGTTTGTTTGTTTGTTTGTTTTTCAAGACAGGATTTCTTTGTGTAGTCCTGGCTTGTCCTGGATCTCACTCTGTAGACCAGGCTGGCCTTGAACTCACAGAGATCCACCTGGCTCTTCCTCCCGAGTGCTGGGATTAAAGGCGTGCACCATCACCACCCGGCAACAATGGCTATCTTATAATCATTACTTGAAAAAATTACACATCTTCTGTTTTCTGAAAGAGTTTGTGTAAGATGGATATTATGGCTTTCTAAACTGTTAAATTGAATTCACTGGTTTTGATAACCTTTGAGCCTAGACTTTTCTTATGGGAAAGTTTTGATTTGTAATATTTTATAGTTGTTAAGATTGATAATCATTTCTTGATTCCACATTGGCAATTTGTCTTTGAAGAAATTTATTCCTTTACACATTATTATTATTGTTTCAAATGTCTAAAGATCTGTAGGGATGCCCCTTCTCTCACTCACGGTACTGACAGCTTCTATTTTTTGTTATTATTATTTTAACTCATGGTCTATCAAGTTCCCTGAAGTGTAGTTTTCCCTTTTTCTGTATATGTCCATGTCTGTGTGTGTGCACCTAGGAGTGTAGGTACACGTGAACAAAATGTATGTGAAAGTAGGTATTTGATGTTAGGTGTCTTTCTCACATTCTTTGCGCCATGTATTTTTTGAGACAGGGGTCTCTGTCTGAACCTGGGGCTGATTGTCTAGTCTGGCTGGCCAGCAAGCCCCAGAGATCCTATTGTCTCTGCCTCCCCAACACTGCCTTGTCAGTACACAATGGCTTTTACACAGGTACTGGAGATCAAGCATGGGGCTTCGTGCTTGCCTGGCAAGCAATTTACCACCAGCCCCTGCTTTTGTGTGTGTACAAGACAAGGCTGCATGTAGCCTAGGATAACCTATAACCTGCTATGTAGCTGAGGATGACTTTGAATTCTTGACCCTCTTACCACCCCCTCCTGAGTGGTGAAATTATAGGTATGTGTCAAATGTCAGGCTTTTTGCTTTTTCAGAGAAATAGCTTTTCATTTTGTAGACTTTATTTTTCTTTGCAGTTTCTTTATTTTCTCCTTTTTCTGTGTTGTTTTTAGTTCTTTTTCTAGTTCCTTGTGATAGAAACCTAGTTGGGCCAGGTGAGATGGTGCACGCCTTTAATCCCAACACTTGGGAGGCAGGGCAAATGGATCTCTGTGAGTTTTAGGTCAGCCTGGTCTGCACAGTAAGTTTCAGGCCAGACTAGCTAGTGAGAACCTGTCTCAAAACTTAGCTCACTGATTTTTTAACACTTTTGTCTAATATGAGCATTTTGAGCTATCTATTTCTATGTAAGCACCAATTTAGCTGCCTCTCACAAATTTTGATACATCTTAAAATTTTTCATGTGATGCAAAAATATTTTCTCCTTTAACATATGACTTAGTTTTAAATATAGAGGCTTTGTTTTTAACTGACTCTCAAATATTTAACAGCTTTTCCATATAGTTATTTTGCTAATTTCCTTAAAATAAGAATAATAATTTCACTTTGTCCTATTGTAAATAACAAGTTTTGATGAAAAAGAACTAGTTTCTAAGACTTAAAGAATTCCAGGAGAAGAAATGCCGTCATTATAGACTTCCACCCATCTCTTCACCTCTGACTTAGAAGGTAACAGCTCACTGTCCATACACGCTCTTCTTTCAATCTACGCTGACACTGTTCTAGTTAAAGTTTATGACGGAACTGCAGCTTTGCAGATGGAAAGGAAGGAGTGTTGAGCTGCAAAGAGAAGGAATGTTATAGTAATCTTTTCTGATAATTACGTGTATTCCTTGAATGCACCAAAACTCTACAGATGGTAGTTTCTTTAAGGTTAATGAAGTATGGAATCTGAAAGCATCTCAATGAACTTTTACATACTGTTAGGTTAAATCTGTATTTTGAGTGGATATTTGACCCCTCTTATATATAGTATTTGGAAAATATCAATTCACTGAGTTATAAAAACATTCAAAATGTTCACACATTTTATGCAGCATTAAAAAAAAAAACATGGATATCATTCACCGAGGGAGCTTAAGTTTTGAAATGCTGTCAAGCTCACAGTGGCAGAATCAAGTTTGCAGAAACGGTCGTTTCACTCAAAACCATGAATTTGTTTTCATTGGCAACAAACATGTCAGTTGTTTACCATAAAATTATAGGCTCACTTCATTTTTTAGAAAACATTTGCCAGGTATCCAAATATTTAATCATAATAATCAATCATAATAATCCATCAGTTGTTCTTTTGGGCAAGAATAGTATTCCATGAAGACTTAATCACAGATAAGCTTTACCTCAAGGCAACTGTCACACTGCAGTCTATACCAAAAGCACCTCATCAGACTGCCTATTTGGTCACACAGAATACCAAATTCAGCAGCAATTTTTTTTCGTTTTTTGAGACAGGGGTTCTCTGTGAAGCCCTGGCTGTCCTGAAACTCGCTCTGTAGACCAGGCTGGCCTTGAACTCACAGAGATCCGCCTGTCCCTGCCTCCTGAGTGCTGGGATTAAAGGCATGCACTGCCATCGCCCGGCCAGAAGCAAGATTTAATAAAACTAACAATTTTAGTGCTCAACAAAGACATTCTCAAGTAAAGCTGGATTTTTTTAGTATGAGTTTATGGTAGTAAACACGAAAGTCCCCAATGGTATGCTTGTGCTACTGACTTAATCCGTACATGGTGCCAACAATTTTCTTTGCCATTGCTTTTGAACTGCCATGTGGGTATGAATAACATTGTTCAAAGATAAACCATAAGCTTCAGACAAGTTATTGAGCACTTTGGATATTGGAGCACCACTTCCGTTTGTTTCCAGTCATTCACATAAAAGAAAGTCTTCTGCCAAGATTATTTAGTACTGTTACCATGTGATATAAACAAAACAGCAGGTCAAGCCACGCTGACATGGGTCTCTGTTGGTAAGAATACAATTCAGAAATGGATTGCTATCTAAGTTTCCCTGTTTGCAGTTAAATCTTTTAATCAACAAGCTACTGAACCACTGAGAAAGACAGTGTCTTGAGTATTTTCACGAACTTTCTTCCAGTAGGAGTGAGCAGTGTCAACTGTTCAAGGCTTTATTGGCCTCAGAGCTTGAGACCTGAAGTTCTCCAATCAATAGATGATTTATTCATAAGATGCTTCAGTGACTTTTTCAGTTCTAGTTCAAAACGTGGTAACAAGCAATGTTTACTGTTTAATTATTTATTATTATTTTTTCTATTAAGTTGGGGTTGCACTATGTAGACCTGACTGATTTGGAACTTGCTATGTAGACCAGGATGGCCGCAAATCTGCATTAGTCCTTGTCTTTGTCTAATGAGCTACCATGCCTAGCAATTTTTAGCTTTAATGAGCTTATGATATCCACACTTAAAATACTCAACTCTTAACCAGGCATGGTAGCTCACACCTAGAATCCAAGCACACAAGAAGCTGAGGCAGGAGGATTGCTTCAAGTTCAGCTTCAGCCTGGGCTACACAGCCAGTTCTAGGCTATCCTGGGCCAACGACTCAGATTCTGTTTCAAATATATATGTGTATACACACACACACACACACACACACACACACACACACACACACACACACTCATTTTCCTTTACAGATGGTCTGAAATGCTATAACTTAAACAATGAATTATAGATATTCAAAAAATTTGTTTCGTATGAAACTATATGATAAATTAGTAACACAGAATAACTATCCTCATCTTTCCATTACTTATTTATAATTTCACCCAGTTTCTTTGAAGTAAACCCCTTCCTTCCATGAGTCAGACCCCTCACGGATACTTCAGCTACATCCTTTTTGGCTTCTATAAAAATAGATGTTGCAGCATTGGTTTGAAAAAGCAATGCTTTTCATCTTCCTTTGTTCAGCCAACAACAGCACAGTAGGGTGACTTCAGTTCACAACAATTTATTACATATTTCTAAAGAACTAGAAAAGAGGAATAGGAATGTTCTCAGTACCAAGAAATGATGAATGTTGAAGGAGATGAAAATGCTAATTACCCTTAGTTTATCATTACACATCGTATCAGATTATAACACCACTGTGCCTATAAATATATACTACTATTATCTGTCAATTACAATTTTAAATTAACATTTTAAAAATATAATATGTAAACAGTAATCAAGGAATATATTAATGTCTGTCCCTTTGAAAAAAACAACTATTTTTTTTAACCATATAATTTAGCAATTACATTCCTGGGCATTGTTCCCAGAGAAATGAAAACTTACATCCACATAAACTAGAAATAAATAGTCCAAATTGGAAGCAAACCAACTGTCTTGTGATATATAAATGGTTAAATAGACTATGATCTATCTATGCTATGGAATATTATTCAGCAATAAAAATCAATGAACTATTGATGTATGGAAAAACTTGGATGGGCCTAAAGAGAGTTACACTGATCAAAAAAAGCCACTCTGACCTAAAGATCTGAAGTAAAATTGTCCTACAGCGTCATAGTAACAAGTACAGCATGGCATTAGCACAGAAGCAAAACTATAGACCAACAGAATAAAACTGAGGACCCAGAAATAAACTCACACAATTATAGCTACCTAATCTTTGGCAAACTGTCAAAGAACATACTGAAAAAAAGACAATTTACTAAGTGGTATTTGGTAAACTGGATAGCCACATATAAAAGAAGGAAATTAGATCGGTATTGCTCATCCTGTACAAAAATCAATTAGAAATGGATCAAAGACCTTAATGATAAACCTGAAACTCATAAACTACTAGAGAAAAACATTAAGCAAGACATTTCAAAATATAGGTATAGGCAAGAACTTTATCAAAACCTCCAGTAGCCCCAAGAATTGAAAAATAGGATGATATGAAATTATGAATCCTCTCCACAAAAAAGTAATAATCACCAGGACCTGAGTTTTATCCCCAGTGCCCACATAAGAAGCCAAGTATGATGGCACACATGTGTAGTTCCAGCATTGCAGATCCCTGGGTATCTCACTGGCCAGCCATCCTAGCCAAATCACTGCATCCCAAGCCCAGTGGAAGACTGTCTCAAAAATACAGGGTGCATAGCTGCAACGGAATGATACCCAAGGTTGACCTCAAGCATGCTCACACGTGTGCTCGCTCTCTCTCTCTCTCTGTCTCTCTGTCTCTCTGTCTCTCTCTCTCTCTCTCTCTCTCTCTCTCTCTCTCTCACACACACACACACACACACACACCCATACCCATGAATCTATACATATACACCAAAAGAAATGTCCAATATATATATTTTGAAATTGTTTGATATCTTTAGACAGCAGGAAAATGCAATTTAAAACTTTTTTTTTCAATTCTATCTCATTCCACTCAGAATGGCTCTCATCAAGAAAACAAATAAGAACAAATGCTGGTGAAGATATGGGTGATGGAAATATAAACTGGTATAATCAATGCAGAAATCAGTATGGAAGTCCCTTTTATTTTTTTATTTTATTTTTTTATTATATTTGTGTTTTAATTTTACACATCAGCCTTCGGTTCCCCTGTCCTCCCCCTCCCGCCCCCGCCCCCACCTTCCCCCATCCCCTCCCCTCCATTCCCATCTCCTCCAGGGCCAAGACTCCCCTGGGGATTCATTTAAACCTGGTGGATTCAGTACAGGCAGGTCCAGTCCCCTCCTTCCAGGCTGAGCAATGTGTCCCTGTGTAAGCCCAAGGTTCCAAACAGCCAACTCATGCACTAAGGACAGGTCCCGGTCCCACAGCCTGGATGCCTCCCAAACAGTTCAAGCTATTCAATTGTCTCACTTATCCAGAGGGCCTGATCCAGCTGGGGGCTCCACAGCCTTTGGTTCATCATTCATGTGCTTCCATTCGTTTGGCTATTTGTCCCTGTGCCTCTCCAATCTTGGTCTCAACAATTCATGCTCTTACAGTCCCTCCTCTTTCTCGACAATTGGACTTCTGGAGCTCCACCTGGGGCCTGGCTGAGGATCTCTGCATCCACTTCCATCAGTTATTGGATGAGAGTTCCAGCACGACTGTTAGGGTGTTTGGCCATCTGATCACCAGACTAGGTCAGATCAGGCTTTCTCTCGACCATTGCCAGCAGTTTACAGAGGATATATCATTGTGGATTTCTGAGGACCTCTCGAGCACTCTGCCTATTCCTGTTCTCATGTGGTCTTCATTTATCATGGTCTGTTATTCCTCGTTCTCCCTTTCTGTTCTTGATCCAGCTGGGATCTCCTGCTCCCCTAAGCTCTCTTTCCCTCAAACCTTGCCCTTCATTACTCCCACTGTCGTCTAGGTTGTTCATGTAGATCTCATCCATTTCTCTGTCATTGGGCGATCCCTGTGTCTTTCCTAGGGTCCCGTTTTCTAGGTAGCCTCCCTGGAGTTATATAGCAGTCTGGTCATCTTTGTTTTACATCTAGTATCCTCCTATGAGTGAGTACATACCATGTTTGTCCTTCTGAGTCTGGGTTACCTCACTCAGGATGATTTTTTCTAGATCCATCCATTTGCCTGCAAACCTCATGACGTCATTGTTTTTCTCTGCTGAGTAGTACTCCATTGTGTATATGTACCATATTTTCTTTATCCATTCTTCAGTTGAAGGGCATCTAGGTTGTTTCCAGGTTCTGGCTATTACAAACAATGCTGATATGAACATACTGAGCAAATGCCCTTGTGGTATGATTGAGCATTCCTTGGGTATATGCCCAAGAGTGCTACAGCTGGGGAGATGGATTCCTTAAGTCCAAGTGGATCAAAGACCTCAACATAAATCCAGTAACTCTGAACCTGATAGAAGAGAAAGTAGGAAGTAGTCTTGAACGCATTGGCACTGGAGATCACTTTCTAAATATAACACCAGTAGCACAGACACTGAGAGAAACAATCAATCAATGGGACCTGTTGAAACTGAGAAGCTTTTGTAGAGCAAAGGACAAGGTCAACAAGACAAAGCGACAGCCTACAGAATGGGAAAAGGTCTTCACCAACCCCACATCTGACAGAGGGCTGATATCCAGAATATATAAAGAACTCAAGAAATTAGATATCAAAATGCCCAACAGTCCAATTAAGAAATGGGCTATAGAACTAAACAGAGAATTCTCCACAGAGGAAGTTCAAATGGCTGAAAGACATTTAAGGAATTGCTCAACATCCCTAATTATCCAGGAAATGCAAATCAAAATGACTCTAAGATACCACCTTATACCTGTCAGAGTGGCTAAGATCAAAAACACAGAAGACAGCTTATGCTGGAGAGGATGTGGAGCAAGGGGAACTCTCCTCCACTGCTGGTGGGAATGCAAACTTGTACAGCCACTTTGGAAATCAATATGGCGCTTCCTTAGAAAATTGGGAAGTCCCTTTTAAAACTTGAAAATATGCTGGGCGGTGGTGGCACATGCCTTTAATCCCAGCACTTGGGAGGCAGAGCCAGGTAGATCTTTGTGAGTTCGAGGCCAGCCTGGTCTATAGAGCGAGTTCCAGGAAAGGCTTAAAGCTACACAGAGAAACCCTGTCTTGAAAAAACAAAAACAAAAACAGTACTTATTTGGGGTTGGGGATTTAGCTCAGTGGTAGAGCGCTTGCCTAGCAAGCACAAGGCCCTGAGTTCAATTCTCAGCTCAAAAAAAAAAAAAAAAACACCTTGAAAATACAAGTACCATATTGCCAAGATTACCACTCCTGCACGTACAGCCAAAGGACCCTAAATCAGCTTACCACAGCAATACTTACACACCCATGTTTGGAGGTAGTCTATTCACAAGAGCTGAAATACTCATCAATAAAGAGAATGTGATGTATGTATGCAAAGGATTGTATTCAGCGGTAAAAGAGAATGAAATTATAACACTTGTAACAAAGAAGCTAGAACTGGTGATCTTTATGTGAAGTGAAACAAACCAGACTCGTATATAATGTTTTCTCTTATGCATAATCTAAATTTAAATTTAAATATGCATGTATGTATGTACACACATACATATATACATACATACATACATACATATGTCATGGGAGCAGGGAATCTGTAAAGGAGAGAGATCTAAAGGGAGTGGAGCAAAAAAGGTTAATGGAATACATCTGACATGAAAACAGAAGGAAGAAACCAGCACAAGAGGGCATCGCAGGGGGAACAAATAAGAACAAAGTACAGCACATGCCTTAATCCCAGCACTCGGGAGGCAGAGCCAGGCGGATCTCTGTGAGTTCAAGGCCAGCCTGGGCTACCAAGTGAGTTCCAGGAAAGGCACAAAGCTACACAGAGAAACCCTGACTCGAAAAACCAAAAAAAAAAAAAAAAAAAAAAAGAAAAAACAAAGAATAATTTTTTATATATCTACATATGTGTGTGTGTGCGTGTGTAAAAATGTCACACTGAAACTCACTAGTTTCTATACTAATTAAAGATAATAAAATAAAGTAAAAAATGCCATATAGTGTGTGATTCTGTTAATGTCATGTCTAAATGATAAAAAAAATCATAGAAATGAAAATCATACTAATGATTTCCATGGATGAGAGATGGAGTGGGGCAAAGGAGATTTCTCTGGGAGTGGATGGATGCAGTATTCTGACTGTGTGATGGTTACAGCAGTCTCTACATATGGTAAAATTATGTAGGAGTCAATGTTCTGATTTTCTTTCAATCTTCATATGTCATTATATTTAAACATTTTTTTTTTTGGCTAGGAATAGAACCCAGTGCCTCAGAATACCACTGGATTGTCATTATAGTTTAAGTTTTTCTTTCTGAACATAATTTTATTTTAATGTATTATGCCAATCTCTGTTCTTTAGTTTAAACATTTAGACCATTTTTTAGAGTTGCAAGAATGTTTTTTATTTTATTTTTATTATTATTATTAAGTGTGTGTGCATGTATGAATTCAAGTTTGTTTTATTGGTACAGAACTCTCTAACTCATTAGTTGTCTGCTGTCCCCACCTCTGCCTCCTCCCCCTTCCCCCTCCCCTCCCACACACACACTTTTTTTTCCAAGATAGGGTTTCTCTGTGTAGCCCTGGCTGTCCTGGAACTCACTCTGTAGATCAGGCTGGCCTTGAACTCAGTCACCTGCCACTGCTGGGATTAAAGGCTTCTGCTACCACACCTGGCCTGCTGCTGTTTTCTAGACTGTTTTTGTAGGTTTATTTTTATTTCAAAAGTTACTGTCTGAAGACATAAATACAAATCAGAAAACAGTACCATTGGGAATGATTTTTTTTTTTTTTTTTGAGCTGAGGATTGAAACCGGGGCCTTGCACTTGCTAGGCAAGCGCTCTACTACTGAGCTAAATCCCCAACCCAGGAATGATTTTTAATTGCAGTTGTTGACATGTCAGAGCTTAACTCTGCCATTTCAGTTTGTTTTATTCTGTTCTATTCTTCCTCCTGTCTTCATGTTGTTGTTCATTTTCCAGCCAGAAAACAAACTCTGTGTAGTTCTGACTGCCCTGGAACTCGCTCTGTAGACCTCTGCCTCCTGAGTTCTGGGATTAAAGGTATGCTCTACCACACCCAACCTCATGTGTGCTATTGTGAAAGGATGTTTTACCTGTTTACTGGTCAGTTTGTATAGCTTTTGTAGCATTTGGTTTGCTTACTAGGTTACATACACACAGCAACAGTCTCCCTGTGTTGCTATTTAGCCACTTTGAATGAAGAAAACTTACCTCCCTCCACGTTCTTCTAGCCTCTTCCCTTTGTAACATAAAATCGTTTCTATGAATCGATTGAGAACAATATCGGACAGTACTATAAGTGTTATTTCAACCAGTAAGCATAAATTTCATTCTTTCTGTTCTTCTTTCTTCCTTCCATGTGCTCAACTAGAAATTCTTTTGCATTTTTCTTTCTATTTAGCATTTTCTCCATTCTTTTAGAGCAGGTCTGGCAACAAATTCTCTTTATTTTTCTTCATCTGAGTGTGTCTTGATTTCCCTTTTGCTCTTAAAGGATATTTTCACTGGGTATAAAAATGTATGTTGGAAATCCTTTTATTTAAGCAAATGTGCCTCTTGTTTTTGGTTTTTTTGTTTTTTGTTTTGTTTTTGGTTTGTTTGTTTGTTTTGAGCTGAGGATTGAACCCAGGGCCTTGTGCTTGCTAGGCAAGCCCTCTATCACTGAGCTAAATCCCCAACCCAAATGTGCCTCTTGTATCCATAGCTTTGGATGAGAAATCCCCTATCACTCAAGCTATTATTCCCACATGAGTAGTACATGATTTCCCTCTAACTGCTGTCAGATTTTTTTCTTTGTTTTTTATAATGCTACCTTCTTTCTTTCTTTCTCCTCTGGAACTCTGATGTTCTCATCCTGCTAACCTAAGCCATTTTTCCCAGTCTATTTTCTCTGTTGTTCAGCCTGCACACTACCTTGCTTTCAAGTTCATGAATTCTTTTTTTCTGTCATCTCAATTACTCTATTTTGCTCATCTAGTATATTTATTTGGGTTATTGGATTTTTTAGTTCTAAAATTTCCATTTGTTTATTATTTTCTTGTATCACTAATTGGTTTTTTCTTTTTGTTTCTAGTGTGTTTAGAGATGCTAACTAAAACATTTTTCTGATGACTGCCTTAACGTTCTTATTAAATAATTCTGCCATGTTCCGTATCTTAGTATTGACATTCTCAATGAAATCTAACATTTCCTGATTATCTTTATAACTAATGAACTTTTCTTGAGACTTTTAGGTTTTGAATCTCATTTTATAAAACTATGGCAACACTGAACTCTACTGTGATGGATGGCAATTTTGTGCTTGAGCGCCAAATGCCTAAAATATGACTCTTCAGTGTGAGCCTCTCATTTCAATAGTAGAATTATCTCTATTTCTTCCTGGTTTTGAATGGTTTCTTAAACTTTCAAAAAATTTATATAAGGTTCAGTCTTCTAGAAGCTAATTTCATCATTAGTAGAAGCCAGTAGTCCAATCTTAATATTCATTGTGTACTTTTTGATACCTTTTGAAGTCTCCCCACACATATAGGACATTTTAAAAAGTTAGCTGTTTATAGTTACATCACCCAATGGAAGCTATGTTTATTTTTCTGATAGGTATACTTTCATTGGTCAGCTCCAGAAAGGAATCATAGTACCAATATGTACTAGACAATTAACAAATTGTTTAACAAACATTTACCTAAATTTCTTCATCCATAAAATGGAGGGTAATATGCAATTAAACCTATTGTTGAAAATAATGTGCTTTGCAAAGGTAGCTGAAGGAGAGTAAGCACTCAACAAATTTTAGAAGATAGTTCAATCAGGAAAGTATTCGCCATGTAAACATGAGGTCCTGAGTTCAAGCCCCAGAGCCCATGCAAAAAGCCATGTGTGATAGCACGTGGTAGAGACAGGTAGCGACAGGAGGGGACAGACACATCACTGGGAATCGCTGGCCAGCCTACTAAGTCAATCTCAGGTCCCAGTGAGAGATTGTGTTTCAGAACATAAGCAGACGGCTCCTAAGGAATGACGCCCAAGATTGAGTTCTGGCCTATACACATAAACGTCTGTACATTTTTGCACCTACACAAAAGTAAATAAATTTTAGATGGTAATATTGCTAATAAAGCTGACAAGCCAGCCACGGTGGCACCTGCCTGTACTCTCAGCATTTAGGGAGCTGAGCAAGGCAGATGGATGGTGACTTTGTAGCCAACCTGAGCTTATAAAAAGAGTTCCAGGCCGCTCTATATTACATAGTGAGGCCCTGTCTGAAAACAAAGAAACAAAAACATGTAAATAACATTCCTCTCAATCAAGGACCTGCTTCTTCTCGTGCCTCAATGCTGATTCTCCGGTAGCCAGTGAATGCCTAATGGAGAAACTGAACCTGGTGCTATACTAGATGTGTTATAAATTTAGCCAAATTCCCTTAGTGAAACTGACAGCTCATTGACTAAAACATTAAATACATATCTAAATGAAATATTATCACCTTGTGTAAGTAAAGATAGCTTTAAGGAAAGGCAAACGCTAGAATGTGAATATTTGAATTTATGTTTTATCAAGTATTCAGGGAGCTATCCTATTAGCCACAGACTTTATATAAGTAGGATTTATGAAATTTTAATGAGAAAAGAGCCTAACATTAATTTTGAAATTGTATTTGTATGTGTGCATGTGTGTGGTGGGAGGGTGTGTACTATAGTGGGCATGTAGAGGCAAAAGGACAACTTTGTGGGCCTGAGTCTTTCCTTCTGCCTTCATTTATATTCCAGGGATCAAACTAGAGTCATCAGGCTTGCACTGCAAGGGCTTTTACTGACTGAGCCACCTTGCTGGCCCCTTTAACATTCAGCAAGCACCAATTATTTATGTATATGCTAGCTCCTTCGCATATATTCATCCATGTCTTTTCATGCATGTGTCATAACAACTCTGGCAGGTAGGCATTATCATCTTTTACTGACAGGAAAAGTAACTTGCCAAGGATCAGCAGTAAAATATCGGTGCTACAACTGAAACCCAAAGCTGTCACATTTTGAGGCTTATCTCCTCTTTTCTCTGATAGGACCTGGGATTTGGGTGCAAAGACTACATGGCAGAAAAACACACATTTGCTGAACATGTACTAGTGGCCAGACAGTGTGCATTACTTTGCAGTTCTTTAGCCTGACAATAATCCTAGGAGAAGAAATAGAACGTTCATTTTACATCTAGTGTGTGCATGATGCTATATTGGAGCTTATATAAATTACCTCCCATAGTCTCCTCCCAGCCCAGTGAAAAGTGTTATCCAGACAACTAAGAAGACACTAGCCTTTCACCACACTTGCCTGCTACTTCAGGAAGTCCTGCAGGACATTTTTCTTATCAGCATTCCATAAAACATGATAGTTTTTAGATGCAAACTAGAAACACAAAGGTCTATCCATGACAGTGTTTTTGGCCCTTTGGGTGGTCCTGGACCCCTTCAAGAATCTCATGGCTCCTCTTCCCAGATAAGCACTTAAATACATACAGTTTGGGTACAATTTCAGAGCATCTAGTAATTTCCTATAACACATCAATGGAATCTTTGTTTAAAATGAGCAAAAACTTGCTTGGAGGAACAGAGTAAGTCTTAGTAAATAAGAATGCATGGTAATACTTCATTATTGAGCTAGAAAAGTCCTGGAAAACACTGACACCCCTCACTGGCCATTCTGTTCTTTTTTGCAAAGTAGCTGGTAGTCATATTTCTTTTCTTTTCTTTTTTCTGGCCAGTACTATTGGCATTTCTGGTGGTGATGATGCTGAACAATGTCTTTGGCATCTACATATGAAAAGCCAGTAGCAAATTCTCTGCTTTTTCCTTTCTAATTTGACATCTGAGAATATCTCCAGACATTGCCAATAGTTTGGGGCAGAGCAAAGTTGCCCTCTGTTGAGAACTACTGGATTATAGTAATTATGATTATCATTCTTGAGTTACTTAAAATCCTAAATACCAGACTTTCTTAAACTATCTTTTTCTTGACTGACTAAGGTCCCCCATAAAGTTTAGCTACACTGAGCATGGTAGGAAAAATCATAACAATTAAATTGCTAGCTAAATATGTAAAGTTTCTGTTACCTAAAACAACAAAGGAAATTGAATATAGATTGCCCTACTCAACTGATTTATTTCAAAATTCATTTGGTCACTCAATGACTATAGAATAATGAACATTGTGACAAGTCCTGGGGCTATACTGATAAACAATGTAGACATGGTACCCATATTGGGGAAGTTAAAGGCCAGTGAAAAAGGCATCCTAAATAACAAGTAAAAAATAAGCTGAAGAAATTCTGGGTGCCAGCAAGATGGCTCAGCAGGTAAAGGTGCTTGCTGTTACTCCTGACTATCTAAATTCAGTCACAGAGACACATGATAGAAGGTCTATATCTAAAACTGCCCCTTCAACACACACACACACACACACACACACACACACACACACACACACACAAATACAATTAATGAAAATGTGTAATTTTTTTAAAATTCTGGACTGCAATAAATGTCATAAAGGCCTAATTACTGAGCACACACTAACAAAGAACTTAAAGCTGAGAACACGTTAGCTAGGTTTAAACACACATATACAAAACAACAAGCAAAAGCTACCACCATCAACAAAAATCTAGAAGGCACATGATTTAGGCAGATTAGCCAACTGTGATGGCTAATCTTAATTGTCAAGTTGACCAGATTTAGAATCACCATAGACATACCTCTAGGACATAAATCTAAAAAGATATAATTGAAGAGTAAAGATCCATCCATTTTGTGACAGCACCATTTCAAGTGCTGGAGTATCAGATTGCATAAAAAGGAAGAGAGCTGAGCACCAGCATTCCCCTTTCTGCTGCCTGACTGTGGAAGCAGTATGAATATCTACCTCATGTCCCTGCTGCCATGCCTTCACCATGGTGGACTATATCCCTTCTTAAATCACAGATATACCCTTCCTTCCTTAAGTTAGCTTGTGTCACCATTTCATCATAGGAATGAGAATAGGAACTAATACAGCAGTCATGTCCACAGAGCTTGGTATATTCTGCATGTTGAAGAAAGACCACAGTGCCTGGGGCTGACAGGTGAGAGGCTAGAGCTATGAGGTGGAACAGACAACAAACCAGATCCTGTGGGGTCTGGAGGCCATGGCAAAGAGTTGAATCTCATTCTTAATAGGCTGGGAAGCTACTGAAGGCTTTTAACAGGAGTAATAGTTGACCTTTTCGAGGTTATAATTATGTCATTTCTTCTTCCCTCCAAACTCTCCCATAGACCCTTCCTTGCTCTCTTTCAAATTCTACTTGATTTAATATACATGTTAAAACTACTTGTATGGTGTTGGGTGGGGCTACCGAGGCAAAAGAATAAAGTGTGGAGACCAGGTGGGAGTTGATGACAGTGAAGATAGGACAAATGGTGTCATTTAGTTTCCAGAGAATTGACACATATGTTGATGAATTATGCAGGTATTGAGGGAAGAGTGTCTAACTTCAGCAGTCCAGAGGACAGTGGAGTGATTTACTGAAGCGGGAAAGAAAGACTAGGTTACTAAAAAGGAAAGAGAGGTAGTCCTTCCTTGGTCCAAAGAACCACAATTATGACTACCTAACTAGTTACCCAATAAAATGGGAAGCCATTCAGTTCAACAGATTGATTAAGCACCTACTGTATACAGGGACTGTGGTACATATTGAGGATACAAAGGACTAAAAGACCATCATTTGTTCAAAGAGCTTGCAGCCCAGCAGGAAAGACAAACATATAAACAGACAGCTTCAGTTGGCTGTGTTAAATGCTCAGAAGCATGCACAAAGTCTATAAAGTCACAGAAGAGAGCCAATTAGTCTGACTTGGGTTAGAGTGGGTTAGAGGTCAGGAAAGATGTTGTAAACATGATGTTTGAGCTGAAGACTGAAGTGAGTATTAGCCAGGAAAATGTGTGAAAAACAAAGGAAATGAAGGAAACTGAGATCGAAAGGCTCAAAGCAGTGAAACATGTTGATGCATTTAGGAAACTACAAACAACACACTATTCTTAGAACACAGATTTGAAGACAGAAAATAATAGGAAATAAGACGAGGTACATGATATTGGCAGCAGCTGACAATTACCAAGCACTTAAATCTCAGGCACCATGCTAGGTTATTACATGGATATCGTAGTCCTCACAATTACAACACAAATGGGAAATGGAGACAGGGCTACTGGATACTTTGTCCAGAGTCTCACAGTATCAAAGTTGAGATTCAATCTAAGCAGTTTAGCTCTTAACTACAGTAAATCTCAAACGTCACATTGAAGGACTGCAACTGTACCTGTTAGCAAGGCTGAGTCATGGAAGGGCAGTGACGTGGTCAGATCTGCGTTTCAGCGAGATGACTCAGGATGATTTAAAGAGGCCCCACTGGCTAAAGACAGTTGCAATAGATCAGGGAAGTGGGGGAAAGAACTTGAAGTAGGGACAGAGATGAGGAAAAGATTTAAGAAATGTTTAGGAGGTTGCATTAGCACAACTTGGTGATTAATTGAGTTCTAGGGGCAAAGGCGATAGAGAAATCTAGACTGTCGCCATGTTTTCTGGTTTGGGTAACTGGATGATGTGACTATATAATGAATGTAAGGAAGAGCACTTAAAAGCAAAGCATTTTTTCATGCCAAGTACTAGTGCCAGTAAGACGCCCAAAGGAGTCCATTCAAGATAGGTCATGACTGGGTGTAGATCTAAATAGTGAGAGCATGTGAGAGGTACTTACCATCATGAGGGTGGATGTGAGGTACTTACAACCATGAGCGTGACCATAAGGTCAGTAAGAGAATTGTGGAGAAGTTCATTAAGGAACCATTAAAAACAAACTCACAAGGGAAATTTTGAAAAATAGAATCACAAAGATAAATACTATATCACAGTGATAAAATCATAACTGGACCCAATCTGTATGAGTTTCTATGTTGTAGGCTCTGACACTTACCTACTGTATGACAATTGGCAAGTTGCTGTGCCTCTCTAAGCCTCCACTGCTTAAGTTTAGATAGAAATCCAATGCATAGAAATTGCTTCATATACCTGATAAACAATATTAGGTAAGTAACTGATGAGAATAGGCGAGGAGGTTGAGCAGAGCCAAGCGAAGAGAGTCAGAAGAAGCCTGGAGAATGTGTCTCAAGTTGGATCTATAAGTAGATGTAGTTTTCTTTAATGGAGACAGAAGAATTGGAAGGATGTGCTGTGGGGAGGCCCCAGAGCTCTGGTAGGAACAGAGCTTGAACTCAGAGCAAGCAAAAGGTAACAGAGATGGCATGGGGAAAGGGGATTTTGAAATCAGGCAGATCTGAATTTGAGTTCTGATAGTAAATAGTTATGTGATTCAAGGCTGTAGGCTTCTGTTTCCTCATCTTGGAAGTATAGTGACAGGGGCTGAAGAACAGCTGGTACATGGTCATGCTTCAAGAGCCATTGGTCCCCTTTTCTCCCACTCAGCACTTACTGAACACCTAATACAAAACTTTCTTTTCTAGGGACACTGAAATAAATGTGAATTGGCCTCCTTTCATGAACTCATGAAACAAAAGAACACAAAAATATAAGTTACGATATAAAGTAAATAGATGAGTTCCCTTCACATTGCCAAGTACAATACTAGTGGAGCTATGAGAGCCGTGACAATGAGGGCTGACAGGAGTGAGGGCAGGCTTCGATGTTATGCTATTCACACCCCAGTTTTTAGTTTCTAGTGTTGTGAAAAAAGTAGCAGGAAATAGGGAGATGCCATTTTAAGGGAAAACGGCAGACACTTCAGCATTTATTTCCCTAGTCAGTATCCCAGGAGTGTGATGTTCAAGAGAAGGTGTTTGTCTTAAGGAAAATGACTTGTACAGGTTTGTTAACTGAATGAAGTAAGAGGTGTTTTAGGTGGGTGAGAGGAATGGGAAGAGTTAAGAGTTCAAGGACAGAGAGGGAGGTGAGATCCAGAGCCCGCGTTGATGGTCTACAATAACCTTTTCTCTAAAATCAGGAGAAAGAAAGCATAGAAAGCCAACACAGATCATTTCTATCAGAAGGAAAAGTAATGGACTTCTCAAATAGCAATCTGTATGCATTTTTCTTGGCCTTTATAAACCAACAATGTTTCCTTAATATGTTTTCCCTCAAATGAGTTCAGTCTGGTTGGGTGGTGGTGGAGCATGCCTTTAATCTGAGCACTCCGGAGGCAGAGGTAGGTGGATCTCTGTGAGTTCAAGGCCAGCCTGGTCTACAGAGCAAGCTCCAGGACAGCCAGGGCTACACAGAAAAACCCTGTCTCAAGAAAACAAAAAACAAAAAAACAAAAAAAGGAGTATAGTCTGGAGAGCTGACTCCTCCAATGGATGATGCTGACAACAAAATGGGCACCTGGACAAAGAGGCTGCAGCAGATGTCTGTCATCAGAGCTTCCCTTGTTCCAAGCATCTCCCCTTTTTAGGACAACATCCTACAGTTACTTCTCAGAAGCATGCACTTCCATGAAAGACACCTTCTAAAATGAAGCTTCCTGGCCTTGGCATAGAAAAACCATCTTTCTCCCAATTAGTACCATAGCAGGAGACAGACTCAAACCATGGCAGCTTACCAATTGCTCTCCTCTTCACATTACACCATTTAATAAAATCAGTGGAATTGGTTGAAAAACATTTTAGAGACTTTCACTTGTTTGCCAGTTAACTTCTGCTCTGAGTACATGACAGGGAACAAAATTTCAAGACAAATTGAAACCAGACTCCTCCATTTACTATTAATTTAAAAAAATAGCCAGGTAGGCATGGCAGCATAAACCTCTAATCCCAGCCAGCTGAGGCAAGATTGTGAGTTTGAAGCCAGCTGTGACTGTGTCATGAGACCCTTTCCTCCTAAATCAAATGCCAGCCTTGTAAACTTTATGTCTCCAGGAAAGAGATCTCCAGGGAGGAAGACTATCCCTTTAAGAAGATGGGATTCTTTCAAGGTGAGAAAAATATAATGACTCCATAGAGAAGTAAAACAGGTTAAGGACTTGAGAAAATGAGGAAACCCTGTCTCTTTAAAGAGGATTAGCAGACGTCACTGGAAAAATGAGAAATAGCATTTACTGAGCACCTACTATGTATGTGTTACTTTGCTAGATGCTTCCACATACCTTAACTCATTTAACCATCATAACAACCTTGAGTTCTACAGCTGTAAAAGAAAAATCCCTAGTTCCCCCATGGTCCAGCAGCTACTGAGTACTAGACAGGAATAAGAGAAACTCAGCAAAGCTATGTGAACAGAACAAGAGGCTTCTGTTGTACCCATTTGGCAACTAGCATGTTGATTGTATCTGTGGGCGGCCCTTTTTTATTCCAGCAGTGACTGCAGAACCCACATTTACCCCTCGCTTTGACTTCTTCACTCATTCACTCAAATCCTGAAAGATAATCTCCCAGACTACTCATTTCCTCAGCTAATGAAAATCAACCTTATATTTTTGTCTACTCATTAAATGATTATAGTGTGTCAGCATTCTTCCAGGCACTATAAAAGCAGAAGTAAAGACCCAGTTCCTACACTGGGAATATTCAGATTGGTGGGGGTTGGGGGAGACACAGAACTGTTAGTTTAAATCTTGACATAAGGGGCAGTGACAGACCTGAGTTTATGAAGTTGTATGGCCAGAGGCAGGGGAATATATAAAAACAACAAAATTGTGAACATAAAATTAGGTAAAAGTGATTATTTAAGATGAGGAAAAACACTACAATAATATGAAAGCTCTAAAAAGCTGAAAGTTACTATAAATATCAGAAAATCCAAAACAATTCTAACATGTCTTATTAATTAAATGTATGATACAACTATGCTATCTTTTCCTACTGTTTTGTCTGCACATGCTCTATCACCTCTACAACTGACAATAATTTTGTAAACTTGTATGTATAAAGAACAGTACCCCAGCACTTGGGAGGTGGGGCAGGAGGATTAGGAGTTCAAGGCTAGCCTTGGCTACATGTGAGTTTGAGAGCAGCCTGGACTACCTGGGACCTATTGTAAAACAAAACAAATCAAGAATAGATAATTTAATGGATCCCTATATCAGATGGTTTTTCTGCTGCTGTAACAGAATACCATAAATGAGGTCATTTATAAACAATATAATTTGGCTTACAGATTTGAAGGTTGAAGGGTCCAGCAGCATGATTCCATCATCTGGCAAGGGTCTTGGTTTGATGATTCATGATATCATGGCAGAAGGACAAGTGAACATGAGAAAGAAAGACAAAAGTTAGGCTAAACTCATCCTTTTCATCATGAACCCACTCCAGTTCTAACTAGCCCATGGACACAGTAATGTTATAATCCTTAAACAAACAGTCCCCCTCTCTATACTGCCAAAATTAAATTAAAGGATATTTAAATCATAGTATTCCCATACCATGTGTATGCTAGTCAGTTTTGTTTTGACAAAATACCTAAGATAAGCAACTTAAAAGGGGGAAAGATATATTTTGGCTCGTCATTTTAAAGGTTTCACTTAAAGAACTAAAGAAAAAATTGTCATTTTATATCTAACAAATACATTAAAAACAATCTTAAATTGGTACACACCCTATATAAATGATTAACTTGTGAAAACGATACTATTATACAGAAGTGGATGGAAATAAGCCAAACAAAGTTGGTCTCAAAACTAGATTATAACAAATTTAGGATGTTAAGTGTAATACTCATGGTACATACTAAAAATGTATAAAATTTACCAAAATGATTTTTCTACAAATAATCAACTATTAAAACTGTAATGGAAAAGCTGAGAGATAAAACTAGGTAGAAGATATAGAGAAAATAAATCCTTCCTAATCAACAAACAAAATAAATATAAGTAAATTAAAAGTCTCCAATCAAAAGACAGAAATTTGAAGAATGAATTTTTGTTTAAAATTAAATAATACTGGGTGTGATGATACACACATTTAATCCCAGCAGACAGGAGGCACATTAGGTTACCGTTTGTGTGAAATACCATTTTCTTCTTTGTCACTTTAACTGTATCATTGGATCTAGAAGTGGATGTTTATAAGCAACATATATTTAGATTTTTTTTCTTTTTGAGACAGGGTCTTACTATATATGCCTGGCTGGCCTTGAAATTGCTATGTAGACCAGGCTGGCTTTGAACTCACAGAGATCCACCTGCCTCTGCCTCCCAAGTACTGGGATTACAGGCATGTGCCGCCACCACTTGGCCTACAAATAAGGCTCATTTTTTTTTCTTTTCTTTTTTTTTTTTTTTTTTTGTTTTGAGCTGAGGACTGAACCCAGGGCCTTGCGCTTGCTAGGCAAGCGCTCTACCACTGAGCTAAATCCTCAACCCAGAATAAAGCTTTTAAAAGCCTTTTAAAAATCAGCAATAGAAGGAAAAGAGAAAAACCTTACAAATTTTGTTAAATTGAACAACACATTTTAAAACAACCAATGGATGAGTCTAAGCAGAAATTACCAAGGAAATTAGAAAATATCCTGGGATGAATAAAAACAGAAGCATAATATGCCAGCAGTTATGAAATTCTGCAAGAACTATGCTTGAATCAATAATCTGCCTGATTTTGCCCTAGAAAAAAAAAAAAACTAAATCAACAGTTAACAGAAGGGAAAAAAGATTAGAATGGAGGTAAATGCAATACAGACTAAAAAAAAGAATTAGTAAAACTATAATTTGAAAAAAATCTTCCAGCTAGAGTGACATAAGAAATATGCAAATAACTAAATCAGAAAATATTGATGTGGGGTGGGAGAAATAACTCACTGGTAAAGAGTACCTGCTGCTCTCAAAGAGGACCAGAGTTCAGGTCTCAGCACCCACATCAGGAGGCTCACACCCACCTGTAAATACAGTTTCGGGTGATATGGTAACCTCTTTTGGCTCCATCCATGTGCACATACCCATACTCCGATACACATACATATAAATAAATTAAAGAACAAAATCTTTTTAATAGTTATTGATCTTACACAGATGAACAATATTATGATAAAATACTATAAACAACTGTAAGCTAACAAATTGGATACCCTGAATGAAATGAATAAGTATCTAGATACAAATTACCTCAGGAGGTATATACATTTTATTTTATACTAAAATAAAATGCACTCCCTAAGATGTATGTTTATTACTTTTCTCATAACTGTGAGCAAACATCTGATAGGAACCAACTTACAGGAGAAAGGATTTATTTTGGTTCACGGTTGGTAACAGGGGAGATACACCAGGTTGGAGCAGCTCATGACTTGGCAGCAGGAGGGTGAGGTGACTATTCAAATGGTGTGAGCAGTCAGGAAACCAAGCCATAACACACACCCTCTGGTCACCCATTTTCTCCAGCTAGGGCCTATCTCCTAAATGTTCCAGGCTAGCGGATCTCTACGAGTTCAAGGCCAGCCTGATCTAGTGGTTTTCAGGACAGCTAGGGCTTCATAGTGAGACCATATCTGGAAAAAAAATACTAACACAAGTACTTAAACGCCAATTTTATAGATCATTATTCACAATAGTCAAAAACTGTAAACAACTCAAATATCTATCAAGAGACGAGCAGATAAAAAAAATGTGATATTAGCATGGAATTAAATATTATCCCAACACTAAAAAGGAATAAAGTCAAAACTTTAACTATAACACAGATAAACCTTAAAAACTTTAAATAAAGCAAAGCAGGCACAAAATTCCAAATAATATATGACTCCACTTTTATGTCTTATCTACAGCAGACAAATTCATGAAGATAGAATGTAAATTAGAGATTACCAATGGCTGGGGAAAGGGGGCAGTGTGGGGGATAGTTCTTAATGGATATAGCACTTCTTTGGAATGTGATGGGAAAATCTAATAAATAGTGATGTTGTTTACATAGCATTATAAATGTGAAACATACTGGTGAATATACACTTCAGATGGTTACAATGACATACTTTGTTTTATATATTTTAGGAAAATAATATTAAAATGACCAAATCTTTTTAAATGAGGTATATCATGATTCATCAAACAAAACCCACCAATTGTAAAGAAGAAAAATCAAATAGGGTGTATTCTCTAGCCAAAATTAAATCAATCAAAAAATCAATGAAGAAACAGAATAGCCTTTAAATACTAACAAACCAAAGAATACACTGCTAAATAATCCATGGGTCTAAGAGATTTTTGAAGTACATTTAACTGAATTAAAATAAAAATCCACAATGTCAAAATTTGTAAAATGCAGCTGAAGCAATACTGAGCAATTTATAAAATGAGAACTTTTATTGAAAAGAGGATAGTCTCTCATCAACAATTTTAAGCAGCATCCTTAACAAACCGGAAAAGCAGAGCAAATAAACCCGACACAAGAAGAAGGAATTAAATCGTACAGAGAAGTAAATGGAACAGAAAACAATGACAGTAAGAAGAACCAACTTGGTGAGACAAAAGTGCTACCCTGGAAAAATCCATTAAATTGATACATCTGTGGTGAGGCTGAAGGAGAAAAAGGCAGAAGACACAAATTAGCCCCATCAGGAATGCAAGACTGTTCTATGATATCTTGTTTGTGTTCTGACAAAGCTTGCCTGAAAGATGAGAGGAGCAGAACGGCAGCCACTAGAAACTTCTTATGTCTGTGAATCCTCGGACGAATGGGGGCCCAGATCCTGTCTCCACCAGCTTTATCTTCCTGTCCCCACCTCCCAATGCTGGGATTAAAGGCGTGCACCACCACCTCCCAGCTCTGTTTCTCTTTTAGACTGGTTCAATCTCATGTAGCCCAGGGTGGCCTTGAACTCCTGATCTTCCTGCTTCCTCCTCCCAAGGGCTGGGATTCAAGGTGTGAGGCAACACCTCCTGGCCTCTGTGATTAACTAGTGCCTAGCTCCACACTCTGACCTCCAACAAAAGAGAATATACCACCCCAGACCCTGCAGACACCAGGAGAACACTGTCAACACGGCAAACTAAAACGCACACACACACCTGGCTCCGTGGATGAAACGGACTAAATCTTCACAAAACATGAACTACCATAATTCACCAAATCAGAAACTTTTTCATCCCCTAAGGAAGCAACCCTTCAAGCCTAGATGTTTCACTGGAGAAGGCTAGCAAACATTTAAAGAAGAATTCACACCAATTCTACACACTCTTCCAGGAAATAAAAGAGGAAACACCTCCCAACTTTCTTTATTATGGCACTATATCCTGACACCTAAACCAGACAAAGATTGCATAGAAAAAGAAAAAGCGACCCACATCCCTGCTCTCAGCCTGGGGTATCTGAAAGACCCAGCAGGCTGCATCCCGGGAGCACACAAAACAGAAAGGAAAAAATAACTCTCTATTTGTAACTGACAAGATTGTGTACACAGAACATCTCAAGTAATCTACAAAAACCTCCTGGAACTAATAAATGAGTTCAGCAAAGTTGCAGCTTACCTCAGTATACAAAAATCAATTCGAGCTCTGCATGATAGCGCTCACCTGTAGTCCCAGCACTTGTGAAGCTGGAACAAGAAAATTGCTTGAGCCCACGAGTTTATAGCCAGTGCTAGTTTTCGTTAGTTCTATATACTATCAGTGAACATGTTTTTATGTACCATCCACATTTGTAAACACTCTTCATTTTATAGTTTTGGGAGTTCTTTTTATTTTGTTTTTAGGGTTCCATGTTTGTTTGTTTTTTGAGACAGTGTCACTAGGTGGGCCACAGTTAGAACGGAGTGGCTTAGAACTCACTGTATAACCCCAAGCTGGTCATAAACTCATATTTCTCCTGCCTCCTAAGTGCTGGGATTGCAGGCCTGTGCTACCTGTTAGCAGTAGGTATGACTCTCAGCAAACAGGTACTAGATTTGTATGCTGAAAAGTCAACCAAGATGATTAGAAGAATCAATGAATCTCTAACTATATGGAGAGATGTTGTGTGTTCATAAATTGAACTCAGCATACTAAAGTTCATTCTCCAATTTTATATATGGATTTAACCCAGCTGCTGACAAACTTCTCACATGACTTTTTGAAGATATAGACAAAATTATAGTAAAACTCATTTGGAAAAACAAATGAGCTAGAGTAGCTGAAAGACTTTATAAAATAAGGATAAAGTGGGAGAAATCACTCTGCCAGTTTTGAGACTTAATAGATAACTATAGGTAATGAAAATTGTATGGTACTAAAGGAAATAGACACATTAAAGGAACAGAATAAAGATCCCAGAAATAGACCCGCAATAAATACAACTGAACTGGATTTTGACTAAGGTCCCACAGCAGTTCAATGAGGGATCCCTTTTCAATACAGTGCACTTAGAGACCATCAACAAATTCGTAAAAGAAACACATAAATATCTGTCATGCTGTTTCTTTTGCTTTCCTATAAAACTGAGGGAAAGAGACATATAAATATATTTTAATTACATTAATTTGCAGGAGATGATATACTTGGCAAGTAATCAATGAAACAATAGGTTTATCTCTTCCTGGGGCCTTTTTCCCCCCAGGATTAACTGAAGTTATTTGATGATCATGGACTTAGAATTGAAGGAAGCAGACTTCCTAACTGACTCTACCTGCTTAGGGACCACTATACACATGGTTGCCTGGTCTGCCCGTCTCTGTTTGCTGCCCAGCCACTGCAGTGATGGAGAGAGAGAAGTGGACTCCCTCCCTCACCCCTGCCTGCATTTCTGTCCAGCTATGGAGAGGAGGGTCCGAACAAACAGTGACATATGTTAGCTATCTAATTATTTTTCCAATCATGTGTCCACCACCACCTCTCTGTGGCATGCTATTCTTTAGCAGTTTCCAGTGAGCCGATTAGATTACAGCTTCTCCAAGTGCGCTCCAGTCCTGCAGGTCTACCCTGATCACTGTGATTACCTGTGGGCATTTCCTAAGGCTCTGTCATCAACACATCTACAGCCAAACCTTGGTGTTTTTTTCACACGCAGTCATTCTAGGCCCAGCTCCAGATTCGGAGGTCACCCTGCAGCACGGTCCACTACGAAGACTCCCTTTGTTTTCTTGGTTTGTTCTATTTTGCCATGCCCCTGTCACAGATGGCTGTTTTTTTTTCTAATGTACTCAGAATAGCACTGCTTCTTTGTATCATTGTTACTGCTCTGCAAATGTATTTTGCAAGCAGTGTGAGCTACAGAAGGTATAATAGATAAAATGATAAAATTAGATAATTTATATAAATGTACTTTGAAAGTTAAAAGCAGCTGAACAAATGAGAGGGGCTAGCTTTGCTGTAATTTAGTGAGTAAAGCCAGCAAGTGCTCCAGGCCAGTCTTCACAGGAAACCAGCACTAGAAGATCCTCAGGCTGATCTGCTCTAGGAGATTTTGCTTCAAAGATTTGTATTAGTTTTTATTAGTTTTAAGGTTTTTTGTTTGGGGGTGTGTGTGGGTGTGTGTGTGTGTATTCATGTGTACTCATGTGTATGAGTGCAGGTGCTCAGAGAGACTAGAGGCTCCATTTCCTCTGGAGCTGGAATTACAGGTAGTTGTGAACCACCCTATGAGTTCTGGGAACCAAACTCAGGTCCTCTGAAGACCAGAATGAGCTCTAGACCACTGAGCCATTTGCTGCCACACATTTCTCTCCCATTCTCAGTCTTACTATGAGATGAGGAGTCTCTGGGGAGTAAATCCATACTGCCACAACCTATTTTAAAGCAGAACTCAAAGTGGCTGTTTATAGTTGGTGATATATTTGGCAAGACCAGACCCTCATCACCTTTCTGCATTTGCCTTTCTGAATGGTGGGTCTTCCCATTCAAGGAACCAGTTACAAACTAGGGTGCTGCTTGGTGAAAAGGTAATTCGAACAAAGAAATTGGATAGTCACAATCGATTTTTTAAAATCAGATGTAGGTACCTGATACATTGCCCTCCTTTGTGTTAGGAACAGTTCTATCTAAAGATGTGCAGAGCCATCATCTAGGCTTTCCACAGCCATCCCTAGAAACATGCTGACATGTACCCTCTCCTCCACCTAGCTTGCTTTCTGCTCATCTTAAGCAGTATGTCATGTTGCCCTTTCCTTCACTGCAATGTATCTTCCTCTAAGTAACACTTGACTGTTGTCATTTCTGGACACCTTAACACCTCCACTTCCCAGCAGACATGCAGGACATTGTTCACTGTTCAGAAATTCACTCAAGCCTCAGTCCATTGACACTGGACTCACTTTCCCCATCTCATGAGTACCTCAAGTATCTTTACTCGATCACCAAAAGCTGGTCTGTTGTTTTTGTGCAGAAGTGTGGGTGCTGCTCGAAGGCAGAAAGAAATAGGTGCAAGTCTGAACCTAGCACCAGTTACATTTGTGAACCAGAAATCTAAGCAACTAATTTTCAAAGGCGGGACACTAAAGCTTAGGAAGATAAATGATTCAACAGAATCGCATATATAACGTACTTTGGCACATAGTAGGCCTGCACAACCATTTGTAAAAAGAGGAAGAAATTGTCCAAGGTCTCCCAAATAGCAAATGGCAAAACCAAAACTCCCAGCCCGGTTGTCTCCCCTGAAACACAGTGCCTCCAAGGTCATCTCAAATATTTTGCTTTCGTCCTTCGCTTTATGAAGTATTTTGTGAGGAAGAACAGCAGGGACTGTCTGTGCTCTTCTTTCATTGTGGACTGGAACTTGTTGATTTCAAGGTCAGAGTAAATTTCCTTGAAGCTTTTCCTAACCCCCTGCCTTGGAGGCCTTTGTTTGATTAAATTCTGCCTTCCATTATCCTCTGTGCATCCTTATCTCCTTTCTCTGGCTTCTTGAATGCAAACTGTTGAAGTGCAAACTTGCTCATCTTTCTGTGGTCCACAGTCAGTGCCAGCATGGGGCCTAGTACACAGTAATGCTTAACAAAGTTCTGGGGACTTGAGCTGAATTCCACTGTCCCTAACTTCTGGGCTATTGGCACGTCCTCTGGCTACTGTCTGCAATCCTATGAATTTCTTATACCACACGCTGAGGGAAACTAGGCATGCTAATCTCAAAATGCAATGGAACCGACTTGTCTTAAAAATCTGCCTTTCTTTCCCTTCACTCCCCTCTACTTCCAAAGGACTCTACCTCCATTACTCCTTTCATTTATTTGTTGACATCTGGATACTAAAAATGCCACAGCCAAAACACTGTCACCACCTTATAGAATTTGTCAGTCTAGAGCCGGAGATGACCCCCCAAAACAACATTAAAACCAGTGTGGCACACGCACCTGTAACCCCAGCACTCAGGAAGATCAGAAGTCCAAGGTCACCTCAGCTACAAAGGGAGTTATAGCCCAACATATACTAGATGAGACCCTGCCTAAAACAACAAAAAAGGAACTTGTAAATCAACTAGAAATTTTACAGTAAACACACAATTAAATAGTTACACATTGCAGGAAGTGCTAAGAAGGAAGGAAATAAAGAGATGATACAGAGGTTAAGAATGATCTCTATAAGGAAGTCAAGGAGAGGCCTGAAGTATGAAAGATGTGAGGAACCCTAACAAAGAGTTAAATTCCAGTCAGAGGGAACAGAGTGTGAAAAGAGCTGGCCACACTCCAGGAAAGGGAAAGATGCCCATGCACAGTGCGCATGTGTGTGTCATAGAGCAGGGAGAATGGGCGAGATGAGTTTAAGGACACAGGAGGGCACAAGTTCAGGCCACATAGGATGGAGGAATGAGCAGCAATCCAACTCCAACTACACTGGAAACCAGGGACTTTTTCAGCAGAGAAGTAATAGTCAGGTATCAACAATGGGGATACATTCTGAGCAGTGCGCCATGAGGTGATTTCAAGACCAGAAACACTGTATAGAAGCTCCTTCTACAAATACCTGGTTGGTTTGGGTCAAACACTACACACGGCCTCTTAATGCAATTGACAGTCAATAAACATGAGGCAGATGAGGCTTCTGCTGCTGCTGCTGCTACAACACAACATACTGTGGGGGTTTGTTGTTGTCATTTTGTTTTGCCTTGATTTTGCTCATGTGTTTTTGAAACAAGGTCTTGCTGTATAACCGTAGCTGGCCTGGCACTCACCATGTAGCCCAGCCTGGCCTCAAACTTCCAGCTATCATCCTGTCTCAGGCACTGGATTTCTAGATAGGTGCCACCACATCCTACTAGCACACTGTTTTAAAGTGCTTTTAAAAACGAATTAAATCAATTTTACTCTAAAACATAGTCACAGTAGGGGTGCTTGCTCTCAAGGCTGAGTTCAATCCCTGGGACCCACATAGTAGAAAGCGAGAACTGACTCCCAAAGATTGTCCTCTGACTTCCAGGTACACCCTGTGGCACATTATGCACACACAGAAATGAATAAGTGTAAAAAAATTAAATACATTATTATCATGTAGTCATTTAGATGTAGGTACTGTTTGTAATTGTGTGTGATATGTTTTTATATGACTAGTGGCTCAGGGCTTGTTTACACTAGGACACAAAATACGTGAGTGATGTGTTGTCCACAGCATGACGGCTGTGGTATCACTAGTCAATCGGAAGTTTCCAGTTCCACTTTTTATTTGTCTGTGTTGATGTGTGTGTTTCTGTGTACATATGTGGGTGCAGGTATGTGTACCTGTGTGCTCATGCATGTGGAGGGTCATTGTTAGGTGTCTTCATCCATCACTCTCTACATTATTTTTTGAGAGCAGGTCTCTCACTGAATCTGGAGCTCTGATTGGGCCAGACTGGCTGGCTAGTGAGATCCAGGGATCTGCCTATCCTCATTTTTCCCCCCGTGAAGGAATTACAGGCCTGTGCTAACCACCACACCCTACTTTAATATGGATGTGGAGATCCGAATTCAGGTGGTTGTGCTTATGCATGCATTTTAACAATTGGGTTAGCCCCATTTCCCTTTAATTTTCTTTCTTTTTTATTCTGGGGTTGAACCCAGGACCCTGTGCATGCTAAGCAAATGACTTACACTTGACTATAAATCCCCAGCTCAGTTCCACTGTAATCTTAGACTATGACTGTTACACACACACACACACACACACACACACACACACACACACACACAGAGAGAGAGAGAGAGACAGAGAGAGACAGAGACAGACTGTGACAGGCCAAAGAAGCATTATGCAGCACATGAGTATAATCAAATTGACATTTTTAAGATAATACCCATCCATTGTTTGTCGTTCAGAATGTATGGAATAAAAGTGATGGAAAATTGAGTGCAGAGGTCCAGGTGACAAGCAATGAGGGGCTAGGCTAGGGTGATCGGAATAGAGGCAGGGAAGGAAATTCAAGAGACGCTTTGGTAACCAACAGATTTCTTGACCATTTGCATCTAAGTTTTACTGCTTAGGAAATTTGACCCTATGCAGCAAGAATGACAAAAAAAAATCATTTTTGTTTGGTTTACTTGTTTGTTTTATTTATGTTTTTGAGACAGGCTCTCACTATCAGTCTCTGGCAGGCCTTGAATTCACTATGTAGACTAGGGCTAGTTTGTAGCAATTCTGCCTCTGCCTCCCAAGAGATGGGGTTACAGGCTTGCGTCACCATTCCCTGACAAAAGAGAATATTTGTACTGCAATTGGACCTTGATTTCCTAACCAGCAGCCTCCTTGTTCTCCACATCTACTCTCCTTTTGGCAACTCTGTTGCCTTTGCAGCTTCCTCTGTGTGGAATCACTCACCAAGTCCAACCTCTTCATTTTTGTCCTGCCATGTCCAGTATGTTCTAGGTTACTGTAACTGCCTGCTAGTTGGCCCTTTCTCTCCTTGGAGCTTTGCAGTGTAGATCATGTGTGATGGCATCCTTTCCACTGTGCCTCTACTAACTTTCTAGCAACTCCCTGCTCATTCAAATGGAAATCCAGACTTGATACAGTGGCTTTACAGTACTTCCTATGCTGTCTTTACCTGGCCCTTCCTGTCTGCTCATTTCCCATTTTAATACAGCCCACGCCTTCAGTTCTTAGCTTCTCTGCAGCTCTCTACCCACTAGACTAGCCATCCTGTGCATGAAATTCTGTCTTTCTCTTCATAAAAAATTTTAAATGATGAAAAACTTAACAAATCCCAGAAATGTTGATCAAGAAAAAGGTAACACCAAAGACATGTCACTAAAAAGGAAGGAAATTGCTATAGACATAGTACAAATTGAATCAGAGAAAGCAAATGAACTTTAAAATGGGGCTGAGGAGGTGGCTCAGTAGGTATGGTGCTGGCCACACAAGCATGAGAACCTGAGTTCAGTCTCCAGTACCCACAAAAAGCTGAGCACCTCTAATCCCAGTACTCACTAGAGGAGACAGGCTTCCTGTTTAGTCATATCAGGATGCTCCAGGTTCAGTAAGAGACCTTGTCTCAAAAACCAAGGTGGAGAACAATTGAGGAAGACATCTGATGCTAATCTTGGTTTTCCACGTGTACACACATATCTGTATAAGCACATAAGTACATACAAAGGTAATCCCAATGAACACATTCCTAGAAACATTAACTAGCAAAATGGTTCAAGAAGAAATAGAAAACATAATCACCAAAATTCAATCAGAAGCAGCACATGCTGCCTTATACCCAGAGTCCCAGCACTTAGGAGATGGAGACAGGAGGATCAGGGGGTTGAAGGCCAGCTTTAGCTATTAGCAATTTTGAAGCCTGGGCTTTTTTCTCCCTCAAAAATAGAAAGAAGTTCAGTCAGTAATTTAAAATATTTTTACAAGGAAAGAACAGTATGTGTGGATAGTTTAACCAAACAGTCAAAGATGAATTAATTCCAGTCTTACAAAAGTTCTTCCAAATAGTAAAAAAAAAAAAAAAAAAGGGGGGGGGGAGCACCTCCCAGCTCATTCGATGAGATTAATACAACCTTACGACCCAAACCACACAAAGGCATTATTTGAGGGTGCCTACCTTGAGGGACAGGGACGGAGGAGAGTGATTGGAGCAGAATGAATGGCAGGAAGAATAGTAGGTGATGAGGTCACAGGTTTTACCAAGTCAGAGGTATAGGGCCTTTAAGGAAACTGTGAATGAACATAACGGGATTGGAGATCAACCCATGCTCACTCCGGCTGGCTGCCATTCTAGAATAGTCATTGGAAGAGCAGAAGTAAAAGCAGGATACTCGTTAAGAGGCTGTCTCAAGCTCTGTTTGCCACATCTACTGGGAAAACGAAGTCCATTCTCAGCAGTCAGACTGGCGACATTCCAGAAAATGTGGACAGGACTCTGAAGGGAGGTACAATTATTATGAAGGGCCCCAAAGGAACCCACCCTCCAGAGGGACTTCAGTCATATCACTGTAAGTCTGCATGTCCTTGGAAAGAAAAGAGAGGCTGTTGGTTGACGAATGGTGGGGAAACAAAAAGAAACTGGCTACTATGTGAATTATCTGCAGTCATGTTCAGAACACGAGGGTGTTACACTGGGCTTCTGTTACAAGATGAAGCCTGTGTATCTCACTTCCCCCATCAATGTCATTACTCAGGAGAATGTGTTTCTGGAGGAAACTGGAAATTTCTTGGCTGAACAAATTCATTGGAAGGCTGGAGAAATGGTTCAGAGCACTTATTTCTCTACCTGAGGATACAGGTTCAACTCCCAGCACCCACATGGTGGCTTACAACCATTCATAACTCCAGTTCCAGGAGATCTGACATCTTCAGATATTTGAAGGCACCAGGCACACATGCAGTGCACATACATGTAGGCAAAACGTTCATGCTCATGAAATAAAATAAATATAAAAATTAATTTTAAGAAATAAATAAGACTGCTAAGCCATAGGAAAAATGCATCTACAGAGTTTGGACGAGGACAGGTGTTGCTGGTTCTGTATCTCAAGCACAGAAGGACGAGGTAATCTTTGAAGGAAATGATATTGAACTTGTTCCAAATTCAGCAAGCCACAACAGTTAAGAAGATATCACTAAGTTTTTGGATGGCACCTATGTGTCTGAAAAAGAAACAGTGAAGATAAATTAGACCTAAGTTACCCACCTCCAGGATCCAGATCCTAGATTATAACTGTGATTTGGGATTTCCTTGGAGACAATGAAAGACTAATAGTTTGTTGTTTTGTTTTGTTTAAAAAAAAAAAAAGGAAGCTGTTTCCAAGTCCATGTTCAATACTTTTGGAATGGAAGAGAGTTAGGACCCCTGGAGAACCACTCCAAAACAACAATACAACTGGTGATAACTGCTACAAACAACACAGACTAAATAAATACAGAAAGCCCAATCATTTAAAGTCTCCAGAAATTGTCCCAAGGGCATATAGCAATTGGCAAAATAGTAATTCAAGAAAAAATTTACTGAATCTCAATACGGATAATGATAGCCTGTGATATCTGAGCTAGGACCCATTCCCCCACCAAAACTCCTCCAATTGTGCTTTATGGAAGTCCTACCCTAAATACACTACTCTGAGCAGGAACAGCCAAGACACAGAGGCTCGTTCTCCCCCGGTTCCCAGACTGTGCATATGATTTCACTCAAAGCAGTGCAGGCAGCTGCACTGCTTATCTTTCCCAATCCTTTTGCAGAAGCTGCATGACCAGAAATCATATGGTCAAAAGGACCGGGTCTATCTCCCTTTACCCACAGTCCCCATGAAGGGCACAAGCTCTGCTCTAGGCGTGACAGATTGAGACTTTTCTGACCTCAGCTCACTCACACACAGAGAGTGCATACAAAGAAGGGCATGCTAAGAAGACTAAGAGCTGATACCCTCCAGTGCCCACGTGGGTCTAGGACGTCACTGATGGAACAATGAGCTGCCATCCCTAGCTCTGGAGCAGGAACCTAGGAGTTCTGCCCATGGGAGATAGGATAGTCATAAAGACAATGAATGGCTGCATCAGGTTGAGGGGCCAGACACTTGGAATGAGGACTGGGAAAATTCCATGCCTAAGGACAGGATTTTTTTAAAATATGGAATGCTTCACGAATTTGCGTGTCATCCTTGCGCAGGGGCCATGCTAATCTTCTCTGTATCGTTCCAAGTTTAGTATATGTGCTGCCAAAGCGAGCACAAGGACAGGATTTTTTTTTAATGCGAAGTTTAGTAGAGAAAATTTAAGAGAAGACAGACTGGTAGCTGCTCTATGATGCAAATAAAACAGTACAACAACCATTTTAGTGGAGAGAATGGGGAGATACAGCAAAGAGGCCTCCTGGTATCACTATCAGCTCTAGGAGTTGAGAGGTTGTGCTTGCCTGTTAGGCTACACCCACTCAGCAACAATCAGCTCAGGCCTTAGGGCAGACTTGAGCATTCCCTGAACTGCACACTGACCTATCAACACAGGGGAAATGTATCATGGGCACAAGAGGTTTGATGATGCAGTTCTGGCTAAACATTGACTGAATAATAACCTGCTCTAGCCCAAGGGTACTTCTGGGAAACCAAGCTTAAAATAAAAATCAAGCTCAACCCCTGACAGTCTAGAGGACTATACTCAAGCCCCAAGGCTTTTTACATCCTCCAAACCTATCACAGAGGAAACTGCCAGACTACTAATCTCTGGATGAACAGGGAGAAAAAATATATAAACTCCTGAACTGTGGTAGTAAACACCTAACCAAAACCATCATGGTAAAACTTAAAACCTTAACTGGCTTCAGTGGCTTAAACACAGTCTCTGTCAGTGGCTTGTACAACCCAAGCGTTAAAATAATCAACAGAGGGCCGGACCTCAGCAGGAAGGATAGAGTTCATAGAATAAATCATTCAAATGGTTTAGTTTATGTTCATTGGTGTTTCACCTGCATGTATGTCTGCGTGAGGGTGTCAGAAGGCCTGGAACTGGAGTTACAGACAGACATGAGCTGCCATGTGGGTGCTGGGAATTGAACCCGGGTCTTCTGGAAGAGCATTCACTGCTCTCAATCACTGAGCCATCTTTCCAGCACTAGATTTTTTTTCATGTATTTTACATACCAATCACAGTTTCTCCTCCCCCTTCTCCTCCTGTTCCCTCCTTCCACCTCCCTTCTACACCCCCCCCTCTACTCCTCCTCTGTCTCCATTCAGCAAGGGTGAGTCAACACAGCAAGGCACATCAAGTTGAGGCAGGACCAAGCTCCTCCCCATGCATCAAGGTTGGGGAAAGCAACCCAGTTTAGGGATTGGGTTCCCAAAAGCCAGACAGGTTCTGATCCCACTCCTAGGAGCCCCACAAACAGTTCAAGCTACAAAACTGTCCCGTACATGCGGAGGGCCTAGGTCCCAATACCATATTTTAAATATATAGGTTTCAACAAAAATCATGGCATACCAAAACAAAGTAGAAAAGTATTCCTCATGCATAGAAAAAAGGGCATTCAATGAAATCTGTCTTTGAAGGGGCTCAGACAGTGAACTCACGTTTCATAGCAATTACTATCAATACACTCAAAGAACTAAGGGTAGAAATACTTAAAGAAATAAGGCAAGAGACAGGCATTTCTCAGAGATGTGATGCTACATACTAGTAATCCCTGCATTTGGTAAGCTGAGGCAGGAGAGATCATGAGTTCAAGGTTAGCCTGCACTACATGGCAAGACCTTTTGTAGAAAAAATAGAAATTAGGGAAGGTTGGATGTCAATAGAAACTGTAAAGAAAAAAGGAACCACATACATTACATTTTTTTTTGTTTTCCTTCCTTTCTTTTTTGGGGGAAGGGAACTGGATCTGGCTATGTAGCCTAGGGAGGCCTGAAAAAGCCTAGGTGGTGGTGTTCTTTCCTCAGCTTCCTAAGTTCTGTGATGGCAGGTGTGTGCCACCTAGCTCCAAACAGATGCCTTTGACTTGAAAAGTTCAATAATTAAAATGCAAAATTTGCTAGACAGGGGTTGACGGTAGATTAGAGTTGGCAAGGGAATAAATCAAACAATGTGAAGATACATGAATAGCGATTATGTAATCTGGAGACAGTGAAAAGAATGAAGATAAACAGGCTCAGGAAACATAAGATATAATTAAGTACATCAGTGTACGTAAGTGGAGTACTGGAAAGAACGTAAAAAGGACAAAGAAAGATAGTCAAAGAAATAATTGCTGAAGCCCTTCCACATTTGGTGAAGATACTTATCTACATGCCCAGGTTCGGTTAATTCCAGTAAGGTAAACAAAGGTCATACCCAGGAGACAGGCAGTAAAATGCTGAAAGCAAAAGACAAAAGACTCAGCACATAGAAAGGAACCCAAAGAAGATTAGCAATTGACTTCTCGTCAGAAACGGCGCAGGCTTTTTTTTTTTCTTAAGGTGTGTGTGTGTGTGTGTGTGTGTGTGTGTGTGTGTGTGTGTGTGTGTGTGTGTGTACACACTTAGGCATACACATAAATACACATAAAATAAATCTTTTAAATTTTAAAAGGCACTAAGAATTATCTAGTAAAAACATCTTTACAAAATAAAAGTAAATATTGGTCATACTAGTTATGCAAGAAAAAAGGATACAAATAAAAAGTCTTTCAAGGCAGATGTGGTGCTGCATGCCTTTAATCCCAGCACAGGGGAGGCAGAGGCAGGTGGATGGATCTCTTAGATGGAGGCTAGTCTGGTCTTTCAGGATAGCCAGGGCTATACAGAGAAACCCTGTCTTGAAAAAAAAAAATCTGTTTTCAGATGGCATGATTACATATAAAGGAAAACCTAAACATTCTACAAAAAGACCTTTAGAACAAATTTGGTGATCTTAAAACTATACAAAATCAGTGTATAAAATGCAGTAGCAATTTTGTGCACCAATAACAAACTTGTTAAGAAAGAAATCATAAGAGCAATCCCATTCACAATAGTTACGAAAAATTAAAATACCTAGGAATAAATTTCACCAAGAAAGTGGAAGACCTCTAAATTGTTATTAGAAATAGTGATTAAAAAAACAAAGAGCTTGAAGACATATGAAAAATGAAAAACTTCACTGCTCATGGATTACAAGAATCAGTGTTATTAAAAATGCCCTTGGACAGGTGAGTTGGCACTTGTCACCAAGCCTGACAACCTGTAGTCAGTAGTTGGAACCCATAACTGACTCCTGCATGTTGTTCTCTCTGCCCTCCACACATGTGCCACTGCACACATGTGCCCACACATATACAAACAAGTAATTAAATTGCCTGAACAATTTACAGATTCTGTGTATTCCCCGTCAAACTACTTGTAGCATTCTTTACAAAAATACAGTCCCCCCAAAAAAACCCTAAAATTCATATAGAACTACAAAAGAACATAAACAGCCAAAGCAGTCTCAAGTATGAACAAAGCTGAAGGTACCGCACTGCCTGATCTCAAGATACACCATAAGGCTGTAGTAGCCAAGACAATGTACGGCAGGCATAAAAACATAACAAAGAAAATAGTAGAACAGACTAGAAATGCAAGAAAGAAACCCGTATATCTCCAGACAGCTGATTCTTGACAAAGGCATGAAAATATGCACAGGAGGAAGGGTAGCCCTTCAATAAACTGTCCTAGCAAAAACTGCATATCCACATGCAGAACACTGAAAGTTGACCCCTGTGGCTCACCCTCCACAAATAAATGAACTCAATATGGCTTAAAGGAATGTAAAACCTGAAACTGAGAAGAAGCTACTAGAACAAAACATAAAGGAAACACTTAAGAGACATCAGTGTGAGGAAATGGGGGGGGGGGCACCCAAAAGCACAAACAACAAAAGCAAAAGTAGACGAGTGAGATTATATTAGAATAAGAAGCTTCTGCACAGCAAAGGACTCACCCGAGATGGTGAAGAGACAAAGCCATTCATATGACACAGGATTAATATCTAGGCTATTTATGGAACTCAACAATAAAAAACCCAGAGCATCCAATTTTAAAGCAGGCAAATTATCAGAAAAGACACTTCACAAAAGAAAAAATTACAAATGACCAAGAAGTATATGAAAAATTTTCAGCATCATGTGCCATTAAGGAAATACAAATCAAGAGTACAATGAGGTGGGCTGGAGAGATGGCTCAGTGGTAAAGAACCCATGTCAGGAGGCTCACAACCTCCTGTTAATTCCAGCTCCCAAGGACCTGATCTCTCTCGCCTTTGTGGACACCTGAACTCACAAGCACAGACACACACACACACATACACACACACACACACACACACACACACACACACACTGATTAAAAACTTAAATGCTAAACTAGATATCACTTTATCCCAGTCAGAATAGCTAATATCCAAAAAGTAATGTAACAAATGCTAGCAAAGAGGAAACGGAGTTCTCATGCACTGTTGGTGGAAATATGAATTAATACAACTCTTAGAGGGAATACTGTGGACATTTCACATTCAAAAACACTCTAAAAATCTATTAAATAAATGATCTCAGTATTCAGTTTCTGCACATATATCCAAAATATGAAACCAGCACATCAAAAAATACTTTCACCATATATTATACATTATATGTATAATCAAGTACTATTCAGCTATGAAAATAATTAAATTCTATAATTTCTAGCAAAATGAGATAGATTAGAAGACATTAAGTGAAATGAGCTAGACACATAAAGACAAATATTACATGTTCTTTCTTGTATGTGGAATTTTTTAAAGTTGGTCTGCTTGTTCTGGACTCAAACTCACGATTCTGCCTCTGCCTTGTCAGCATTTGCCTACCTGCATTCAACAAGTAGAAGGACGAATCCTGGGGGCAAATTATAAGAGGGGTAGGGGATGAGGGGTTGAGGCAGAGTAAGGAGGGGAGAATCGATCAAAATGAAATATGTATGAAAATCCATATCAAACCTGTTTTGTTGTAAGATAATTTTTAAAAAATAAAGTATTTTACAACATCTGAAAATAGAATGGTAATTAGTAGAGGCTAGGAAATATAAGAGAAGGGGGAAGAGGGAGGCGAGGTCATGGGTACCAGGACATGGTTAGATGAGAATAAGTTACCATGCTCTACTGTAGTACCACTAGGTGAACTCAGTTAACAACAACTTACTAAGAACTAACAGCAAGGTGAAGCTGTCAAACATAAAAAATAAATAGATGGAGATGCTAGTTACATTAGTCTTATTAGTACAGGCTGTATTTGTGTTTTGAAGTATTGCACTGTATCCCCCATAAACAAGGGTAATTAAAAGAAAAAATTAAACAAGAAAATGTAAAAGTGATAAGGACATCCCAGTTTAAAAGAAAACAGAATTCACTGCTAGGATACCTTCTTAAAAAGTACTAAGTGAAGTTCTTTAGAATGCAAGCAAGGAACTCCAGGCAGTAGTCTGAAGCCATATGAAAAATATAGAATACTAGTAAAGGTAATTATGTGGTTAATATGAAAAGATAATAAAATTGCATATTTCGTCCCCTTTTCTCTTTTGACTTATTTAAAAATTAAATGCATAAAAATTATATTGTTAGGATTATAAACAGAAATATCATTATTAATAATATAGCACAAAGGAAGGGAATGAGAACAAAGCTGTATTGCAGATGGTAACTCAAATCCAGAGGAAGAAAGGAAAACAACCCAAAGAGTAAATAAGAGTATTAGTATAATGAACACTAAAAATACATATTCAATCTCCTTTCTTCTTCCAGCCTTTTAAAAAAGCATAAAATTGTATAATGTAATAAAGAAGTAATGTTTTGTAAGGCTGATCATTTACATAAGTATATGCATATGCATATATAGTAATAATACAAAAAAGAGGAGGGTGCGGTGAAGTTATATACAGGGCCTATATTTCATTGAAACTAAGGCAGCATAAATCTAAAGTTCATTCTAGTAAATTAAAATGTTAATTGTGAGCCCTAAAAGAAGCCACTAAGAAAATAACTCAAAATTAACCTTTAAATTATAAAAATGCATTTTAAATCATATAGTAACTACCTCCTGTAAAAAGAAGATAATCAAAATTCAGAATAGGCAAATATGGCATATACAAAACAAAAATCAAAATGCAGAGGACAGTATGTAGGGCTGAAGAAATAGTTCAGTCTGTAAAGTACTTGCCATGCCAGCATGAGGACCTGAGTTCAATCCCCAGGACACATGTTAAAAAAAAAAAAAAAGCTAGGTATACATGGCTGTTATCAGGGGGGCAGAGATAGAAGGTTCCCTAGGGCTCACTAGACAGCCACCCAAGCCTACTCAGGAAGCTCCAGGCCACTGAGAAACTATGTCTCAAAAGAGAAGGTTGATGGTGCCTAACAAATAACACCTGAGTTTGACCTCTAGCTTCCACATACATGGCACCCATATGCACCCATGCACTCACATACACAAAAATAAACAAAATGGCAGTGAATGAATAACATTGGGTGAGCTCTGTCTAATCTAAAGGTAAATATTGTCATAGTGCTGTTTTATAAAGTGAGACCCAACACTTCCCAGAAGATACAAATATATTGAGAGTAAAAGGAAGAGGAAAATGATGTGATATGTAAGCAACAACTATAAAAAACACATTGAATACAGAAAATAAAAAAATCGACTTTGTAAGAAAAATATTACTGGGAATATAAGCAAACATTTCACAGTAACAAAACGGTAAAACCAGCCAAGTGTGGTGGTGCAAGTTTTGTTATCCCAGCTATTAAAGAAACTGAGGCAGGAGGATTGCAAATTCTAGGCTACACAGTGAGTGAGTTTAAGGCCAGCCTATCTTACATTTGAAAATGAAAAAAAGAGTGCTGTGGATGTAACTCTATGGAAGAGAGCTTGTCTAGTATGTGTGAGGACCTAGGCTCAATCATTGGTACCACAAAAATAGAAAAGGTCCATTTATCAACATGAAAACAGTTATAGTCAGTCCATGATGGTACATACTGTAATCCAAACACTGTGGAGGTTGAGCCAGAAGCATCACAATTCAAGGCCGACCTGGGCTACATAGCAAGCCTATAGCCCCCAAAACCAAACAAACATACAGAAAACCAAAACAATAACAACAAAAACCATGTAGGTACCTGACAAGTGACCCTCAAAATAACCTCATAAAATAACTGACAGAATGGACAGAGAAGAATGAAGAAAGAGATAAACAATAATGTGAGGATTCAGTACCTTACTAATGAGTATCAAGTAAATGTGTGTGTGTGTGTGTGTGTGTGTGTGTGTGTGTGTGTGTGTGTGTGTGGAGAGAGAGAGAGAGAGAGAGAGAGAGAGAGAGAGAGAGAGAGAGAGAGAGAGAGAGACTTTATAGATGTGTGTGTATACAGATAGAGGGAACAAAACAGTGAGCAACACTGTAAACTAATCAGACCAGGAACATCTGTGGACCCTCTACTAGAAAACAGAATAGACAGTCTTAAGTGTACATGAAACACTTAAGCACTTTAGCACCATATGGCTAAACCATAATAATAATATAGCACAAAAGAATGAGAGGGCCAGTGAGATGCCTTAGCAAGTAACTTGCTGCCAAGCTCTTTTGAGATTTATATATTCTATTTTATTTGTATTTTATACATTATGAGTGTTTTGCCTGCATATATGTATGTATACCACGTGCATGACTGGTACTAAGGAAGCCAGAAGAAAGTGTTGGAACTTCTGGAACTGGAGAGGCAAAGTGCTGAAGACAGAACCTGGGTCCCCTGGAGGAGCAACACGTGCTCTTAACCTCTGAGCTATCTCTCTAGCCCTACTTGATGCCAAGTTTAATTCCCCATATGTACATGATGTTAGTAGAAAACTGACTACAGCAAGTTGTCCTCTGAACTTCACATATGTCCCATAGTATAGAAGTGCACAAATACACATAAATAAATAGATAGTGACAAGACTATTTTTAATTAAACCAACAAAATTATACAAACTATGTTCTCTGCTCCAAAGGAATGAAGGCTAAAAATCTGAATAGGTCTATTCAGAACTGACTGTTTTTTTTAAAAAGCCTCCCTCCAAAGAAAGGTCATTCCTGGTAAATCTTAACACATGTTTAAAGAAGAATCAAAACCTGTCCTTCCAAAATCTTAAGGAAGGGGAAATATTCCCTAATGATTTTTGAGATGTCATCATTACATATGGATTTCAAAACATATTCTAGAGCTACAGTAACCAAAACAATATGGTTATGTCATGAGAGTAGTCCTAAAGACCAATACAAAGAACTAACAGTCCAGAATAAAGTCATACTCATGGTCAGTTGGATTTGAAAACAGATATTAAGATTATTCAGTGAAGAGAAAATATTTTTATAAATAGTACTCATGTTTAAAAAAAATGAAGTTGGACCTTGATTTCACATCATATTTTACAAATAACTCAAAACATATCAAAAACTCTTAGAAGAAGCTATGAATATGACTCTTCATTGCTTTATATTATGCTGTCACCAAAAGCATAAGCTCTAATAAAAGACAAAATAAATGGAACTGTACCAGAATTTAAAACATTCTGGTTGTAAGTACTGTCTTTAGGTAAATAGAAATTCAACCTATAAACTAGGTAGAAATATTTAGAAATCATGTATATGTTGTAGGATTTGTGTCTTTGATATGTAAAGAACTATTACAACTCATTAATAAAAGGAAAATAATTCAAAATGGACAAATAGTCTGAAAAAATATTTTTCAAAAGGATCCATACCAAGGGCTGGCAGGATGGCTCAGCAGGTTGAGGCACCTGCCACCAAGCCTGACAACCTCAATTGACTTTCAGGACCCACATGGTGCAAGGCACAAACCACTTTCCACAACTTGTCTTTGGTCTCCATACATGCACCATGGCACACTTGTACATACATGCATACACACACACACACACACAGAGAGAGAGAGAGAGAGAGAGAGAGAGAGAGAGAGAGAGAGAGAGAGAGAGAGAGATGAATGAATGAACAAATTTAATAAAATTTTAACGCATCTATTCAAATGGCTAAGAAGAACATGAAAAGACATTAGTGTCAAACCCATGTGAGACATCATTTCACATCCACTAAGGTGACCATAGTCAAAACGACAAATAGTAACTAGTAAGAGCCAGTGTATGGGAAAATGGAATCCTCATATACTGCCAATGGTAAGATACTATCACAGCTGCTTCAGAACAGTCTGGCAGTTCTTCTAAAGGTTAAACTTGTGACTCAACAATTCCAACCCTAGTTGTTTACCCAGTGAAAACATGAGGCCATCAAGAAAACAAGACCCTCTAAATCAACATGAGCAAAGCTCACATGAACTCAGACTGAAGCAGCACACACAGGGCCTTCACGTGTGCACACCAGCTCCTCTGTGTGTATAGTATGGCTCCATTTTTTTTTTTTTTTTGGCTTTAGAGACAGGATCCGTGTAGCCTTGGCTGTCCTGGAACTCAGTCTGTAGACCAGGCTGGCCTCAAACTCACAGAGATCCGCCTGCCTCTGCCTCCCAAGTGCTGGGATTAAAGGTGTGTGCCACCATCGCCCGGCTCAATTTAGTATTTTTATTGGATTCCTGAGAGAGTGAACAAATATGTCTCTGATTCTTTTGCCTTCTCTTGGGCTCTTTCCCTTCTGTTAGTTTCTTGTCCAACTCCAAAGTGGTAGTTTTTGTTTTATCTTACTATATTATATTTTTCTATATATTAAAAAAATGAATGAACAAATGATGCTAGGGTAAAGGTTAACAACTGAACTGTCATTTAGACTTGCTGGAAGAGAAAATCAGTTTTTTCTAATAGTGTGATATCAACAACTACTTTAGGACAGGCCTCAAGTTCAGGAGTAGTTGAGACTCCACAGTTTTGGTTTTTGGTGTGTGTGTGTGTGTGTGTGTGTGTGTGTGTGTGTGTGTGTGTGTGTGTGTGTCTGTCTGTCTGTCTGTCTGTCTGCCTGCCTTTATTTGGTTATAGTTTGTTGGGTTGTGTTTTTCTTTTGAGTGTGGTTTAATTTTGATTTCTTGGTTTTTTTCTTCTTAGAAAGAACTTGGGTGAATAGGGAAGGGGAAATGATTTGGAAGGACTTAGGGTAGCGAATATGGTCAAAATATATTTAAGATTAAGAATTGTTTTAAATAATAAGGTATAATAGAAAAGGAAGAAAACGTTTGTACACAAATGTTCACAGCAGTATTGTTCGTGTTAGTTACAAAGTGGAGATAATCCAGATGTCACAGATGATCAGCATATCAATAAAAAGTGCTTTTTAAAATAATTTATTTAAGTTTATCTTATGTGCATTGGTGTGAAAGTGTCAGATCCCCTGGAATTTGAGTTACAGACAGTTGTGAGCCACTATGTGGGTGCTGGGAATTGAACTCAGGTCCTCTGGATGAGCAGCCAGTGCTCTTAACCTCTGAGCCATCTCTTTAGCCCCAAAAGTGGTATTTTATAGTCACAGTATGGAGTGTTATAAAATGATGATAAGGAGTAATGGAGTACTGCAATGTAGAGACCACATTCTTTAGCAACAGTAGATTAGGATTTGCCTAGAGCCACTGGGTGTGGAGAGAGCAACACTGAAGAGTGACAGCAAATGAATACTGCTTTCCTTTAGAAGAAGACAAAAATTCTCTAATTAGAGTGTGGTCATGTCCATACAGCTCTGTAAATATACCAAAATTCTAAATGAATGAGTTTTATGCTGTCTAGATTATATCTTAGTAAATCTACTTTAAAAAAATTATGATGTCTTGAACTAGGATAATATAAGTACATTGTGAGAAGTGATAGGAATCCATATGTATTTCAAAGGTAGAATGAGTAGGATTTTCTGACATATTGTATGTGGGCCGAGAGAATGCAAGGACTCAAAGATTCTTCTGAGCAACTGGAATTATGGAGTAAGGAACTGAGATAGAGAAGACTGTGGGAGTTTCAAATGATAAGTTATAGAGTTCAGTTTGGACATACTGAGCTGGAGATGTCAAGTTGGAGGAAGGGAAAAATACAGCTATCTAGCTACTTCCTGACAGTGAGTTGGACTAGTATTATGAAATTGGGAGTTAACATATGGGTGAATTTTATAACTACAAGATGAGTGAGATCACCAAGGGGGTGTGTACAGCTAAAGAGGAGAAGATATCTAGTGACTGAGCTCTGAGATAGTCGCAAATTGGAATGTTTGAGGAGAAATGAGAACTAGCAAATCAGACACAAAGAAAGAAAACCAGAGAGGGAGAGGGAAAATCAGGAGCGTAGAGTTCTGGAAGCCAGGTGACAAAAGTGTTTCAAAGGGAGGTTGTGGTCAGCTGTGTCACATGCTGCTGGGAAATCAAGCAAGATAAGAACTGAAAATTGACTATTGCACTAAGCAACAGAGTAGTCACAGGGGAGCTAAATGGAAAAGTCTGATATACACTTCAGAGAGAATGTAAGGAGATCAGTGTCATGTCTATACAGCAGCAACAAGAATCAAAAATGCAATTAAAACTACGACAGCATTAAAAATAGAAGGTGTCAAGAATAAATCAAACAAAATATGTGCTAGAGATCCTTTGTGGAGGAAATTATAAAACTTTATCAAGATAAAGAGCTGTGTCCTGTTCAGAGGTAGAGAGACTCAATATTGTAAAGCTATCCTTTACAATCAATAGATAGTCTAAAGCAATCAATATAGCTATTGTAATTCCTATCAAAAATCTTACAGAGCCTTTCATGGAATTTGATGAGCTGGTTCTAAATTTTGTATAGGTATGCAAAGAAAAACCAAGGCATTCTTCAAGAGCAGTAAGATAGGACTTCCTCTATCAGATATTACATGTTACCATACAGTGGGATGGGGTGAGGATATTATGTGGGGACGGGGGGGGGGGGGGGGGAGGCTTCAGTGTAGCTGGTCATATTCCGTTGATTGTGAAGGGCAATGGCAGGTTTACCACTATTTATTCCATTATTAGGCTCCATAATTTACATATATATTAAGTGTTTAAATATAGAAATTACATATAAACATAACTTATTTATATTAAGCATTTGTGCATATCAACTATATCATATTTTAAAATGAGAACTAGAGAGGAATTCTTTTCTTCTAAGACTTTCAGGTTGAAACCAGCAGAAAAATTATGATGAAAACATTTCAAATCTGCTCTTCTGGCAATTTCCAAGTACACAGCAAGTTAGTGTTAGTCATGGTGTTTCTTCCTCCTACCTGACATGAATATCCATTGATCAGTGTCTCCCTACTCTCTCCCAGCCCAGAGGATATGTTTTTTAGCTTGATTTCATCACTCTACAATGTGTATATATGAAAACACCATGTCATATACTAAAAATTTATATAGTCCCACAAGACAGTGGGGGTTGCTGGAGATAGAACCTAGGCCTCCATGATGCCATACCTGCAGCCATTATACATTGTTTGTTGAAACTGAGTTTTTATAAAGAAAGTTTTAAAAAGCAAACATGACTTTTAAACAGCTGTACACTTTCACAGCAGCTATGTTGGCCTGGATGCATGTTTCTCCCTGTTTCCCTACCACTAGCTGTAGAGCCAAGGACAAATTACAGACACTGTGGTCTTTCCCAGGAAGCTCAGTGGTACAGGAATAATCCTGTCCTCTCTAGTGGTCAAGGGTGTGCTCAGACACTGAACTTCTCTACATTGTCATAGGGTAGCAATTGAAATGAGCAGACTTTGACATGGCAGGTACCTTTGGAGGTCTCTAAAGGTTCAGGGCTGGAGGAGGGACAGAAACCACTCGGCTAAAGCACCAGAGACCTAGGGTTTTTGTTTTTCTTTCTAATGAAAATTTCCACCAGCTCATGTGACCCAAGATAACATCCACTTCTTCCAGAGTCCTCTTCAGGTTTTAACTAGAATACACTTTGTAGTCACTTCCAGCCTAAACAGATAAGAATTCTAAGTCCACCTGGGGGAAAACAGCTTACACATTGAGCCTCCTAGTCTCCAGGCTGGTGAGGAATTAACCTCCTCACTATTGATTAGAGCTCTTCAAAGCATTGCTGAGTCGACTCTCCAGAAGTGTAGAAAAACAAATCCACGTGCATCTACAAATGGCCATTTTTAATCAGGAACTCCCATTTACAGATTTAGTTTTGAGACTATAAATAGAAGCCAGTGCAGCCTGTCCTCACTCTCCTCCATGCTGCCTGTGACAAAGTGACTTCCGGGTGCTGTGCAGAGCCCTCCTGCGTGTTATTCCTCTTGTGTACATTTCCAGAACAGAACACCTGCAAACATCTTTACAGACGTGTGTGCCCCCCGACTTCTCTTATCTTTACATTTTTCCTGTGCTTCATGGCAACCACAGCAGTGACCAGAGAGACCTCTATGTGTGCCAAAATAAGCTTGGTCATTGAGGTATGGACTAATGGGGAAGTTAACGAACAGCTGGCTACATGAGTAGAGAGCTAGGCATCATTTGTGCCAGCTGCTTCTCACTCTTCTTCCTTCCCAATTTGGGAAGGCCTCCCCTCTGCCAGAGATGCTGAGCTGAGTAAGTGCTCAGAGCCCTTGGATTGCCAGACCATGAGCAGGGCGAGGTGAACTGACTTCCTCATGTCAAAGCTTCCCTCGGACATAAGGGACTCAAGCCTCCAATTTGGAACCGGAGAAGAAATCTGAAAAGTACAAACTGCTTTCATCACTTGCAGTCACATCTTTATCCTCTCCTTGAAAATTGGCTGGTGTTATTTAAAGCAGCTTTTGCTTTGCACCCTTGAACTATGCTTTGTTTCCTCAGCAGCACTTTTGAGGAATTAATTTATGAAGACGACGGGGACTGTGTGTTACTCTGGGTGAGTCACTGGCCTATAGTCAATGCTGGGGAGAGTCTCAGAGATGAAAGAACACTGCCAAGGGTGGCTTCAGTCCAGTACCCAAATGTTCACATCATTCCCCCCCTTTCCATTTTAGGGTGAAAGTAATCAGGGACAAGAGTGGGGAGGGATTTATGGGAATAAATAAGATACTGTCTCACAGCCAAAGCAACATTCAGATTCTCAGCTGGCAGAGGAATTCTTGAGCCTGATCTGTAGTGAAAGCATGAGCAAACTGCTAAATGGAATGCAAAGAGAACCCAACTTAATCTCCGATCCAGACCATCTACAAGGAGTCGCTCTCGGGCAGCCAGTACTATTCCTGGAAGGCACAGCGCTTGCCTCAGTGGCCCCGCCCTGGTGTGAGAAATTCAGGGCTCTGTCGGTGCCAAATCTGGCTCCTGTTTCTGCCGTCCAGTTGCTTTGGTGAAATAGGAGTGAATGCTGCCTATCCATGAAAGGGCAGCTCTGAAAGCGATTTGTAGACTGTAAAGTACTAGGGAGCATCAGGTGGCCCTGTCACTCATCCACGTCTGTTATATGCTGCACTCCTTCAGTTGTCTTTTCTCATTAGAGGACAAAAACCACAGAACTGTGTGGTAAGAGGTCAGGCCCTGCATATAATCAATCATGCACAAGTCCCACAGCATAGAAGCATAAATCGGCCTTAATTCTGGATTTCCCCGTCGACACATGGAGAGCATTTGCCAGTCAGCGACCTCACAAAGACGTCACAGAATGGTCAAGAAATGACCCCAGAAAAGCTCTTGTTGGGGGAAAGCCGTAAAGCCTTTTGAAGGCAAAACTTTCCATCCCAAAAGGCGATTATTATTTCTGCATTGAAGTAAAAGCCCGTGTGTTTATACAGCCTTTGATTCTGATGTCAAATGTCCTATGACTCCTCAAACTCTGCTCCAAAAGAAAGAGAAGGCAGTCATGCTGGGGTCGCTGTAGCTAGTGGTGGGCTCTGCCCAGAGCGACTGGCGGGGGAGATCAAAGAAGGGAGCCTCAGCACTTGGTGGGGTGGGTCACCCTGGGGCTGTATGAAAGAGCTTCCATCTCTGGCTAGCACCTCACCCAGGCTTTACATTTAGTAAATAAAGAAACTTGAAGTTTATGATAAATAAAAAATTAAGATCATCATTTTCTTCATCCCTCTGCCCATTGTTTATTTTGAATGTATACTTAATAGCGCTTTCCAGAAGCGAGCAAACCCTTGTAGAGACAAAGAGGGCTCTAATACCAAGCCTGGCAGGGAGGGGGTAGGCATTGCATTCCTTCCCTCCCCTCCTTTTCCCAGAGCCCATCCAGCTGACAGGTGCCAGAAGGGAAGAAATGTTAGTAAATGTTAGTTTCCAGCCCCAAAGAAGCTGTCACAAAAGGGCGACAGAACAAGAGAGCTCATAAAATCCTTCAACTGAGGGATGTAGCGAGACCTATCTAATTACACAAGATTAGAAACGGTTTAACTTGTTGAGAATGTGCTACATGTGGAATGAAAGAAAATGACACCTCCAGCGCCCTGTAATGATACTGTATTGGGAGGAAAGCACAAAGGGTTTGTTCACGCTATCAGTAACACCAGTTTTTCTCATCCACCAGCATAGCCACATCTGGTTTTAATATGGCGGTCTAAGCGAAGTCAGTTAACTTTTCACCCACTGTTCTGGCCCTCCGTTTGCCTCCTTCGCATACAGTTCCATTTGTATTGGCATTGTCCTTCTCTCGCCCATGCCTCTGCAAGCTGACCAAGGCAGGAAGAGATTACACTGAGAAACTGTGCTTATCTAGAGGGTTTTACTGTTCAAATAGCATGCTGTTTTGAAAGCAACGCCTAGTCTTTGTTTTAGCTAAACTCAACAGAATTTAGATGTGTCCTTCTACCTAATTCATTAAACCACCAACACTCAACAAGAACTCCCTCGTTTGTCTGTGAATTGTGAAACATCCTGGTTTTTTAACAAAAGAGTCAAAGATCACTCTAATTACTTTTTTTTTTTTTTTTTTTTTTTTTGGTGTCAGGGATCAAACCTGGGTTTTGTACTTGCTGGGTAAGCACACTACCACTGAGCTGTCCCTAGCACCTCATCTCATTACTCCTAACTAGAATGCTTTGGGAAGTCTGGCACCCATCTACTGGGTTTCTGGCAATTATAGCATTGATTAGCCATTTTTTGTGCCTCAGCTGGAGAAAAAGGATCTTTGGTGACTACCTAAAGGGACTACAAGATAGGCATATTTCTTATAAAAGCAAAACTTTCAAACTACAAGATAACTTACTGTATACATCAATTTCTAGAAGAGGAAAAAGGAGTCTACTCCCCCACATTCAGAAAACAGTAGGTTTTTGCAATGGCTTTGATTAAAGGCCATGTTTCAAAAATTATTTAGTCCTTTGATGTTAAATAATATTTACTAACTTTTGCCTTATTTACATTTGTGCTATGTAGTGCCTTCGTGAATAGTAAATTCATAACCCTGAGCTGTTAGGAACTGTCCACTGTGATTGCAAGGTACAATTTAAAATGTATTAAATCTTGGTTCTTTTCAGGACCTTTTGCTATGTTCTGACTCCCACTGGAATACAGATCATGATTGTAAGGAACGTGTCAGTATGATCGCCAGGTCCTCTGAAAGCTGTCAAGTCTTTCAGGTGACTTCTGGTATATTTTTCTCTCCTCTGTAAGTAACAGACAAGACGCTTCTGTAGCAAATTCCTTAGCCCAGAGAACTGACTGCCAATGGAATATTTTATGCCCTCTGGTAGGGCAGCAGAGGTGATACTTTCAGGCACATGTAATGGTCTGTTCCTGGAACATTACAAAGACATTCATGTAGGGCTGGGGCCTGCTGTCATGGCACTGTAGAAGGGCCAGCCAGAATTCCTGTGTGTAGCCTTGACCTAAGAAATGCTGTATTTACTACATTCAAAGTCAGCAAGCCTTTTCTGGGCATATACTATGTGCAAGATCTTGTTGGGCTGCTCTGGCATGCTCTGTAACATATTAATAGATATCTTTTTTCATGCTGACCAGACAGCTTCAGCAATCATTTACAGACTACTGCCATGTACAGGCATTGTGCTAGGGCTACCAAGATGAATCAGAGGTTTTCCGTTACTTATAGAGCTCAGAGTAAAGGCTAAGAAATCACAAATAGGGTATGTGAGTAGAGAATCCTTGCAAAGAGATCTGTGAGTGTTTAAAGGATAATGATTAATTTTCTCAAGGGGTGTCAGAAGGGTTCACAAAGGAGATGTTATTTGAACTGTATCTGAAAGGGTAGGTGGGATTTCAAGAGGCAGACGGGAGAAAGGAAAGGGAATTCCAAGCCAATGGAACAGTGTGTGCAATCTCATTAAAGTATGCAGTTCTTTTTATCATCACTTTGAGAAGGCAAATATAAGTTGCAGTGGTGTTGAGTTTGGATTTGCTTGTCATGATTACATTGTCATTTTAAAATACAGGACATGATATTTTAAGGCAATGACAAGAAAAGGCCTGGTGGATTTGAAAGTTCTCCTTATTAAGCTGTGATGCTTATCTGGTGTCTTGCACATAGCAGGCCCTCAATAAATGCTTGCTGAATGATGAGACCCATATCTCTTTCCATTTATAAATTACTGCCCTGTCAAGGATCAGCTTACAAAGCCAAACTTCCGCCTGGGAGTTAGGATGGGTGTTCACAGTTCTGCTCTCTGTCACCCCAGCCTTCCCTGCTCTCAAGAAGAGTGACTGCCACTGGACCTTAACTGTGCTTGTGAGAAGCAGGGGAAACTGCCTTTGCTCTCAGTCCTCACTGACACTTTCTATTTAGAGGGCCTGTCGTTGGTTGGATTCCAAAAACAAAATGCCATTTGAATGGGCCAGTCCTAGTGTGGATGACATAAAGCTTGGTGTCCTAAGAATGTCAGTCGTTTTAGCTAATATGGATAGGTAGAGCTCACATTTTAAGTTTTATAGTAGTACCTAAAGATGATTGATCAAACATTTTATATGGCAATCATAAAGATATGAGTTGTCTGCACTGAACAGCCTTGACAGTGAAAGCAGTAATGCTTAGCCTCTTTTTAAGAAGAAGAAGATAAATTTTTATTATTTTTATAAATTATGCAATAACCTTTAGAGAAGTAATAAATTTTTTCCCTTGAAAATCACCAGGGAATAGATGACAGAGAATGCAGTTCAACATAAACCATTTGCAAATTATATGCAGGTCCACTTGTAACCCTTTTATTGGGTGTCTGACTCAAGTCTTTGGGAAAATTCCTATCAGGGAGTCTTATTTCATTGTAGACTCTGAAATGTAACAAAAATGTACTTCTTCAATTCCAAATCTTAGTAGCTATGTGACTGGTGCTTTCAGGCCTAATCTCTATAGCTACACCTTTCAAGTAGCCACAATACCAGGCCACAGAATGTAAGACTGTTCAGCCCCTGAGCTACCCCAGGTAAATTCATCTCACAAAGTTACTGAGTGCCTCCTGGAGCTGGGCACAGTGCAGGGTGCTACAAATGCAACAGTAAATAATGGTACTATATCTTCGCCCTCTATGGTGCCCTTAGTGAAACAGTGTGTTATCTCTTGGGTCAAGGTCCTTTCTAAAAAGCTGATTCTAACCAGCCTTGTATTACTTAAGCACTAAGGCATTAGCTTCCTGTTTTCCCAAAGAAAGGCAAGAACTTTTGTCCCTGGTGCATGGAGTCCGGTTAAGTCTCACACAGGAAGTTAATCTTTCTAGATCAGTGCTTCTCAATCTTCCTAAGGCTGTGACCCTGTTGTGGTATTGGGGTGACCCCCAACCATAAAATTACTTTTGTGCCTATTTCATTACTGTAATTTTGCTACTGTTATGAATCATAATGTAAATATTTGGAGGGATAGAAGTTTGTCAAAGGGGTCTGGACCCATAGGTTGAGAACCACTGTTCTAGATGCTAAGCTTTATCCTCTTTGGGGGCCTATGGTCTGGCACAAAGAATATGGGCTTTTGCAAAGCTAAATCATCTGGGGTTCTTGAACTAGCAGTACGACCCAGCTCACTTTCCTCACTCTAAAATCAATGCTCCTCAGAACCACTTTGCAGGGTGGCTACGACAGAGTGTAATGTGGGCAGAAAGCACCAGGTCAGTGATGGCAGCCAGGGTTAGCAGGTACAACATCTAGACTTTGAGCCCAGGTCCTTCTGCATCAAAAAGTCCAGGTATGGTCTCTGCTTCGTCACAAAGGCTCTGAAACTACCAGGTTCCATTTTATCCTAGCTAAAACTCTATAAGGGAGGAAGAAACAAAGCAAAGACAGAAATGGATAGAAAGGAAGAAAAATGCTAATTTGTTTGGAGACACAGGACATCTGTGACAGCTAACACCAACTGCAGGCCCCCCAGGATCCTTTCACTATGAACACTCAGCATATTTCCTGTGAGGTTGCATCTAGTTTTTCTGAAAGCATTCCCTGACTACCACTGTAGCCCCAACTTGGATGTAGGTCCTGTTAGTTAAAATGCATAATCCAAGCCAGGCAGTGGTGATGCAAGCCTTTAATTCCAACACTTGGGAGGCAGAGGCAGACAGGCCTCTGAGTTCGAGGCCAGCCTGGTCTACAGATCAAGTTCCAGGATAGCCAAGGTTACACAAAGAAACCCTGTCTAATAATAATAAAAAAAAAGCATGATCCATGACTTGGAGGAGCTTATGGCTTAGTAGGAAGGCAGAAGCTGCACTAGACAACCAATTAGGAAAAATGGCACAACATAGTACATAAACACCTGTCAGTAATGGAGCTAAAACCAAGTGTATTATCATCTCTGGCTGCCATAAAAAATGCCGTAAGGTGCAATGCCATAAACAACAGGAATTTGTTTTCTTACCATTCTGGGGACTGGGAGTCTAAGATCAAGGTGCCAACATAGTCAGCTTGCTCTCTTGCTTGCCAACAGCTGCCTTCCCAGTGCATGTTCCCATGGCTATGTGACAGAGTTTGAGTCCTCTCTGGTCTCTCTTCTTATAAGGACATGCAGTTGTTTTTAAGTCAGGGCTTTACTATGGAGACCATGCTTCCATTGATCTCACAGATCCACCTGCCTCTGCCTTCTGAATGCTGGGATTAAAGGTGTGTGTCATTCTGAGATCACACACCCCTTATTAACCTCATTAGCCATCCTTCCTTCCATACTCTAAAACCTGATACACAAAGAATTAGGACATATGAATTCAGCAGCCAGGAACATGGGGATATAAATCAAGTCCATAACAGTGTATGTGTGCATGTGTGTGTGCTCACTTTGTTTTTTTTTTTTTGTTGTTGTTGTTGTTGTTGTTGTTGTTGTTTTGGTTTTTCAAGACAGGGTTTCTCTGTGTAGCTTTGTGCCTTTCCTGGAACTCACTTGGTAGACCAGGCTGGCCTCGAACTCACAGAGATCCGCCTGCCTCTGCCTCCCAAGTGCTGTCACTTTGGGTTTTTTAAGAGAAAGAATCCGAGGGCAGTACCACTGAAATAGAAAGACCAGGGAAGGGGCTTTTAGGATCATCTAGATTGCTGATATATTTTGGAGATAGAAGCAACAAAGCGTGATAACAGTAGTAATACCAGAATGAAAGTAGAAATTGTCACCAACGATCCCAAACATCCAATTGGGCAACTGGATAAACAAATGAATAATGGAGGTTGTAAGGTGAGGATGGGCAGGGGGGTGGGAATCAGGGCGACTTGATTGGCTTCCTTTCAGTTTCTAATATATAACCATTCTTTTGATCATTTACTTTTGAGCAACACAACTTTAAATGTGTTCCTCCTGCCTCAAGTAGCAGTGATTACACATGCACATACACACATAGACACATTCCCAAAGCTCACAGGTTCATAAATATTTGCAAAGAACACAGAACTCTGTATATTTGGACCTCCCTCATCTATTCTTCCCACTACATTAACCCAGAGTCTGCCCTGAACCATAGTTCCACCCATGCCTTTGACCAAGACAATCCTTTCTGGGAACAGTCTTCCTTCCGCTAGGTTGTGCAATGAAATTCTACTCTTTCTTCCCTTCAGGCTCCAACTCCCATGTCCTCTGTAAAACTCTTCCTAGATAGCCTCAATAGTTTATCAATCTTTTCTCGAAGAGCTTACAGTTACTGACACAAAAATAGCCCTTGTTATATTGCAGTGTAAGCCACATACTTTCTCCACAGCTAGCCTAGATTGAAGGACAAAAATTGTCTGATACTTCCCTCCACCCCGACACCATTCATACAGCAGTGCCTGAAAACAAGGAGCTTCTCCAGAAGCATGGTGCCTCACAAGCAGTCATGGAGGGATTGCTGTATGCCTGGCACCTTTCAGGACATTTTAAATATATTTACTCATCTGGATCCTCACAGCACCTCTATTATTATTCCCATTTCACAGATGGCTTGCCCAAGTTGACAGAATGAATAAGTGGCAGAGCCAGACTGGAAGAGTAGCCAGTGTTCTTAACTGCTGAGCCATCTCTCTTGCCTCTGATGTTGTTTTTGAGATCTATCCATATAGATCTAGTTCTGTTTGCTCAACAGCTTGGTGTTATCTCATTGTAAGGCTATTCTGTGTTTTATTTTTCTCTTCACATCTTTGTAGACATTTGGACTGGTCCTGATTTTTTTTTTTTTTTGCCACTTCACCCCATCACAATGAGTATTTGTTTTTGTGCTTCTCTTTGTGCATGTATGTGCATTTTGGAAGCCCACAAATTTGCTAATGAATTGCAGAGGATCTGTGCCTTTTCTGTTTTGCTAGAGTAAGAAAGTTGGCAAAGGCAAGGGAGTACAGTACTTAAGAGCAGGATTTGATATATCCAATTCAAACGCCAAAAATTCTACCAGGGACCTCCTACAGCTGATTAAACTCCTTCAGTAAAGTAGACTCAAAAAAGTCAGTAGCCCTCCTATACACAAATGATAAAAGGGCTGAGAAAGAAATCAAATCCCTAGGGTGTGGGTCTCTGAAAAACTGTTTCACCTGTAAAATAAGAAGTGAAATACATACCTGATAGAGTCAGCTGTGAATTAAATAGGGCCAGACATTTCACAAAGGATAGTAGCCCAAATGTGTTAAGCTATTTTTTTGAGGGAGAGTCTCACTATGTAGCCTTGGTTAACCTACAACTCACTATGTAGACTAGGTTGGCCTTGAACTCACAGACATCTATCTACCTCTGCCTCCTGGGTGCTGGGATTAAAGGCATGCGCTACTATGCCTGGACTATTCCTCTTTACTGCTTTATTGCACAATTCTCTCGGAAATTTGAAAATAAGCCTTTGGCAAAATACAGATATATAAATAAGAAAACTACTATGAACACATTCACCAAACTGCTAACCATTGTTTAAAATGTGAATGATCTTTTTTTTCTTTGTGTTTTTAAAATACTTTCCCAGTTCTCTACAAATGGAAAGTATTACTTTTATAATTAGAAAACAAGAGTAATAAGTATAATTTTTAATAAGAAGAAAATAAAGAAACAGATTTTTTAAAAACAAAAAATAATGAATTTTCCTTCTGGTGATCAAGAACACTACAAGAATAGTGAAAGGTTTATTAACACAGCATTATGGAAGTTTAGAAACAGCCTACATGCTTGTTCACCAGAGACGATTGATTAAATCTAATACATTGTGAAGGGATCTCCAAGATAATATGGTGAAATGAAAAAGGCAAACAGGCATACAGTATGGTACAATATTGTGTTAAAATGTTATCTTTCTGCTAACATATACAGGCTATCTCTCCAAATAGGATAGAGAGAGAACTGTTCAAAAGAATTGGGAATCTAGGGCATAGTAGGATCATATTCCCTTACAAAATACCTCTTTCTTCTGCTGGAACTTTTTACTTACATGACAATTTTAAATAAAGTAATTTTAAAAATCATTATGCTAAAAAATGGCCTTTTAATAATGACTGTCAATATCTTTTGGCTTTTGAAGCCAGGGGAGGCAGGCTAACTCAGGCCCCTGACTCCCCCCATCCCACCCCCAGCATCTGGTTTTGTGGGTTTTTTGTTTGTTTGTTTGTTTCTGGAGCTGAGGATCGAACCCAGGGCCTTGCACTTGCTAGGTGAGCACTCTACCACTGAGCTAAATCCCCAACCCACATCCTGCTCCTGAGCCTGTGCTTGTCTCAGTTCTGCTGACCCCAGTCCCGGTGCAATAATGACTCACATGGACCAGGCCCAGAAGGGTGGAAAGTGATTCTAGGAGAGTATAATAACCCACATGGGGAAGTATATGTGGGTGTATTTCTATGCAACTGAAAACAATCGATCATCTGAAGACAGGTAGGTGGAGGGTGAGAAGGTACAGCTAGAAAGTGTGTAGAAGTCAGCCTGTGAAGGCAGCCTAGTATGAGTCATGCTAAAGAGCTTAGACCCTGCTGTCAAAGATGTGCTGTCACTAAGAGGTTTACTGTAGGAGAATGACAAGCTCTTATTTGTATTTTTGAGAGTTTACTCGGCTGCTGCATAAAGGGTGAATTAGAGAGGGAGGTAACTAAAGACAGGAAGAGCGGCTCCAGCACAGTGAAAGGATGCTGGCCTGAATCAAAACTGTGAGCTGGGGTTTGAGGCCAGGCCTGCCTAGCTCCAAAGATCAAATGTTATTTCTCTATCCAACACACTGTCTGAAGAAATGAACAATGAATCTCCTGTGTACAGCTTTCCCCACAGTAATACCAGAAGTATTACCAGCAGATATGTGTCTTCATCTGTACTGAGACAAAAATGCCACCTCCTAATAAAGCCTATGGATTCATAGAAATGATGCCATTTTTAGGAGGAAACCCAACATATAGGCAGTTACCTTTCTGCTTTGGTTATTTTTGTCAAGAATTTTTGCTTCAAACATCTTGAGGATAACAGGAAATTTGCATCTTTCCTTGTTCTTTAGATATTTACTGGGTAATTTATCCAGTAGACTTCTCACTTTGAATATTCAAACATGTACAAGAACTATATCATCTATGAATTCCCATTTTCAAAAAAAAAGAATTGGAATATGAGTAATACAAAGATTGTAATTCCTACCTTTTAACCTGGGAGGATCTAGCAGGCAATTCATGTGTCAAGAATGTCTCAGAGTCACTGTTAAGAGCATTATTATCACAAGCTTCCAGTACAAAGAGTGTATGCAGTTTATCCACACTGTTTCGCCAGTAGCTGCCCACAAAGAGATGAACAGAAAGACGGCAAAAGACTATTGTAGTATTCCAGCTAAGACTCTTCTGGTCCTGTGACATTCCTGGTACCAGCTTGCATGCCTGTCTTTCCCTTCTTTCTCCTATAAGAAACATACAGATTAGCAAAGCTGAAAAGATTGCTCCATGGGAATACTTTTAGGGAAAAGGTTAAAAATAATATCATGTAGCAACCCTTTAATTGTTTGGCCATATTGGAAGGAGTGTAGTGCTTAGATTGGAGCCTTGTGCTTGCTGGGTAAGCACTCTATCACTGACTTACACCGTTCCTTTAGTTTTTTTCAAACAGTGTTAATTAAGATACAATTCTTTTTGTTTGTTTGTTTTGTTTTTGTTTTTGTTTTGTTTTTGAGACAGGGTTTCTCTGTAGCTTTGGAGGCTGTCCTGGAACTCGTTTTGTAGACCAGGCTGGCCTTGAACTCATAGAGATCTGCCTGCCTCTGCCTCCCTAGTGCTGGGATTACAGGCGTGTGCCACCACCGCCCAGCTAAAGAATTGGTTGGGTTTTTTGTTTTTTGTTTTTTGTTGTTTTTTTGTTGTTGTTGTTTTGAGCTGAGGATCGAACCCAGGGCCTTGCGCTTGCTAGGCAAGCACTCTACCACTGAGCTAAATCCCCAACCCAAGATACAATTCTTGCACCATACCAGCAACTCACTAAAAATGTGAAATGAGCCAGGCATGGTGGTGCATACCTTTAGTTCCAGCATTCAGGAGGCTAACTAAGGTAAGAGAATTGTGAAGTGAGCTTGGGTTACATAGCAAGTTCAAGGCTAGCCTAGGTAGTGTAATGAAACCCTGTATTGGGGTTGAGAGGAGAGAGAAACAAGGAGTTTTATACACAGAGTTTTGAAACCATTACCACTGCCTAATTTCAGCACATTATGCCCTAAAAGAAATTGCAACCCCTCTAGCAGTTAAGCCCCTCCCATCCAACCAGTCTATTTTCTGCCTCTCCAAACTTATCTATTCCAGACATTTCCTATACATGGAGCTCCACAGTGCTCTTTTATTGCTGGTCACTTTCACTTAACATGGTTTTTTTTGGGGGGGGGGCAGTTATCCATATCCCTTCTTTTTATTATTGTGTAGGAGCTTTCTGAGCCAGTAGTTTGTGGTTGAGGTTATCACAATGTTTTGTATATTTTGGACAACTGAAGGAATTCATGTAAAACTGAAGAGAGGCCAACATGAATACAACCCAGAATGAATGAGATTGTAGCCACCCTCATCTTTGGCATTCACACAATTATGCTGAGCCAAAGATCTGCCTTAATAGGATGCAGGCCCAAGTTGTGTTTTGTGACCTTCTGTTGGCACTAGTCTCATCAAGAAGAGCTTGTGGGTGCTGGTATAGCTAGCTGGGCAAGGCAAGTGCCTCATAGCTTTGACTCTGGCCTAGGCAGAGCTTGGGTGCAATTCCTCATCTTCAGACGTCTGAGAAAAGTATGTCGGGGATCTCCTGGTTCCATTTGTTCTGTTTGCCAGTGGGCAGAGCACACCACACTGTGCAGACAGGTTAGACAGTTTATTGTAGGCTGGTGAAAGCAGATTAAAAAACCATCAGCTTGGTGGGAACCTTGCTAAGAATCCAATCCAAATGTCAGATGAAATATTTACACAGCCAGGAGATAAACCAAGGGAAACAGTGTGCCCTTTGTGTGTGCCTCTGAGTGTTGCAGGCACACACAGAGCCACTGACCATTTGTCAACTTCCAAGATTTATTCTGCTGCTTCTGGCAAGGGACAGCCTAATGATTTAATAGCTTGTCAACACCTACACAGAGAAACAAGGACTGGCACTTCCTCATTTCTTATTTTCTTTGCTTTAAATAGGAATTCCTATTCTAAGTCATTGGAACCTGGAAATCAGACTGTCAGATTTCCCTTGACTTGAGTGCACAGTTCCTGAATCTGAGCATGATGAATGTTATAACTTTCCTGTTATACAAACACAGGTCGGTACCCTTTTAGAAGAGCCATTGAGTTCATGTCCTAAAAGCTTGAGTGTTTGCTTCAGACCGTTGCCATGAGCCGGTTTTAAATGGAGTGCGACTGTTTTGTTTCTGTCCATGGACCTCTTGAGTCAAATGCCGCTTGATCAATCTAGCGCCTGGTTGCCACATTTACATCTGAGCTGGACCACTACGGAAAGGATTTTAGTGGGGAAGCAGACTGGATTTCTTGGGCAGAGTAGTGTTCTTCAGGAATCCTTGAACAAATGGGCATTCCCTGAAATTAGGGACCTTGTACCTCTTGTAGCTCAGCAGATCCCATAGTGTCTAGTTCAGCATCTGGTATACTGTCAATTTTAGTTCACGTTCTAATAACTCTACCATGATCTATGAAGTGAATGACAAATTAACTAGAGAGTTATATTTTATATTCAAACAGTACCCTTGGCCTTTATCCCAAAAAGATAGCACAGTGATGGAATATACAACTGTATGTCTCAAATATATATGTGTTTTAACATACATTTCACTAACTTGTTAATGCAAGTTCTGATTCAGTAAGTTTAAGATGGAGCCTAAGATAGTATGCTTCTGGATGATATAATGTCACTGGTCTAGGGACCATATTTTGAATAGTAAGGGTCTAAAGATATACTATTCAATAGTCTCAATACTAGGCACTTGTTGATATTAAGCGTTTGATATATGCCTAATGCACTTCAGATTTCAAAGCCTTAGTAAAAACATCAAATACTCTATTCATCATTTTAGATTCATTGTATGTTAAATTGACAATATTTTGAGTTTGCTAAATAAGATATATTCTTGGTCAGGGGTAGGAGTACGTCCTTTAATCCCAGCACTTGGGAGGTAAAGGCAGGAGAATATCTGTGAGTTCAAGGCCTTCCTGATCGACACAAGTTCCAGGCCAAACAGCTACATGGTGTGAGACCTTCTCTCTCTTAAGAAAAGATATATTCTTAAAATTAATTTTGCTTGCTTATTTTTATTTTTTAATGTGGCTATTCGATATACTTTTGATTACATATGTAGCTCACATTATAATCCTGGGAGAGCTGGAGATATAGCTTGGTTGGCAGAATGTTTGTCTTACATGCATGAGGCCCTGGGTTTGATTCACAGTACCACATAAATAAGGCATAGTGGCACATGCCTGTAATCTTAGCACTCAGAAAGTGGAGGCAGGAGGATAAGAAGTTTGAAGTCATCCTCAGCTACTTATCAAGATGCAGGCCAGCCTGGATTATATGAGACCTTGTCTCAAAAAACAAATCATACTACACAGAACTGGTTTAGAGCAGGGGTCAGCAAAAATTTTCAATAGAGGGATGTATCACAAAAATTAGGATTTTCAAACCATATGGTCTCTGTTTCAACTACTCATTTCCATTGCTGCCACTCAAAAGTAGCTGTAAACAGGGTGTATATGAATGAATATGGTTGTGTTCCAATGAAACTTTACTTACAAAAACAGGTTGAGGCTGGGTATGTTTGCAAGTTTTATAGTCCCAGCACTTTGGAGGCGGAAGCAGGGGATACCTCATGTCTGGTAGTTCTAGACTAGCTTGAAGAACATAGTGAAATAAAAGTTGAAGCCGGGCAGTAGTGGCACATGCCTTTAACCCCAGCACTTGGGATCTCTGTGAGTTCGAGGCCAGCCTGGTCTACAGAGCGAGTTCCAGGACAGGGTCCAAAACTACACAGACAAACCCTGTCTCAAAAAAAAAAAAAAAAAAAAAAAAAAAAAAACAAGTTGAAGTTGTATGTTGTAGCCTTAAAAACAAACAGCCAGCCAGCTGGCAGTGGATTAGTAAGTCTCTCAGTTTTTAAAATTGCTTTGGTGCTGAGGATCAAACCCAGGGCCTTGCGCTTGCTAGGCAAGCACTCTACCACTGAGCTAAATCCCCAACCCCTAAAATTGCTTTTTGTGTGCATGCATTCCACTGTGCATGTGTGGAGGTCAGAGGACTTTTGGGAGTTGGTTCCCTTTTCTGTCACATGGGTCCTGGATTTCGAACTTGGGTCATAAAGCTTGGCAGCAAGTGCCTTTAGCTGATGGGTCATCTCACAGGCCTCCTCTCATTGGTTTCAACAAATGTTACAAGCAAATCTTTTCATATTGGGTATGCTCTTGAGTTAGATCTAATAAAGAAATTCTTGTAATTAAGGCCTTTGAAGAAACCACTATAAAGGCCAAGTAATTATTTGAGAATGAGGCCCTAACGGGGTTCTAATACTATTATTTTTCTTCCTGGTAGATACAAAGCTATTTATTGGCTTTCACCATGATTGTAGGCTGTTTGTTTTTTTTTGCTTTTTTTTTTTTTTTTGAGCTGAGGACTGAACCCAGGGCAAGCAAGCATTCTACCACTGAGCTAAATACACACACACACACACACACACACATAATATATATATCCCAGCACTCAGGAGGCAGAACCAGGTGGATCCCTGTGAGTTCGAGGTTTGAGGCCATCCTGGTCTACGAGCGAGTTCCAGGAGAGACACCAAAACTACATAGAGAAACCCTGTCTCAAAAAACCAACCAACCAACCAACCAACCAACCAAACATATATATATATATATATATATATACACACACACACACACACACACACACACACACACACACACACACACACTCACTCTTTAACTAGCCACTAAATTAGCCAAGCAAAGATTTCAGTGAACACACAAGAATGTATAGTCAATATATAGAAGAGGGTGAATAAATCCATACAAACTTTCCCTGCAAACATACAAAAACTTAACTTAGTAGATCAAAACCTTAAATTGGGTATTTATAAAGATTTGGTCTTATTATTTTGTACTTATACATGTATGTGTACAGCATGCCTGCATATCTGTATGTTCAGCACATGCATGCAGATTCCTCTGGAGACCAGAAGAGGCTATCAGATTCCATGGACCTTGAGTTACAGGGAATTGTGGGTACTGTAAACTGAACCCAGGTCCTCTGCAAGAACAGCAAGTGCACTTAACTTCTGAGCCATCTTTTCAGCTCATAAATTAGGTATTTAAATATGTGCAAGAAAATTAAAAGGAAAGTGTAAGAAACATGCCTTACTAAATAAACACTGGGACAGAAATTGCTTTTTAAAGTAATCACATAATGGAAATTCTACAATCAAAAAGTACACTACTTGTTATCAAAATTCACTAGAGTGACTCGCAGCAAATTTGAGCAGGTAGAAGACATTCAGAATCAGCAAAATTGAACAGGTCAATTTATAGTATTCAGTCTAAGTTACATAATGAAAAATGAAGAAAAATAAGCAAAGCTTTAGGGACCCATAGGACAATATCAAGCACTCTAACAAACACACAATGAGAATCTCAGGGAAAAGGTAGAAATGGTTGGGGGGGATATTTGAAGACATAATGGTCCAGAACTCTCCAAATTTAGTTAAAGATGTATATGCCTAAGAAGCCCAACAAACTCAAAGACCTCCACATGGAGAGACATATCATAAAGTGCCAAAGCCAGAGAACTTGAAAAAGATTAAAACTCAGCTTGTGCAAACAGCTCTCAGTAAGATACTGACTTCTGATAACAAAGTATGGATGCCAGAAGGCTATGAGACAACTTATTTAGAGTGCCAAAAGGGAACAAAAACTGTTATGCAAAACCTCTTTATCTGACAAAACTACCAATCAAAAATGAAAGAGAAATTAAAGTATTAACAGATCAACACTGGGGGATTCTTTTGGTATTAGAAATAATAAACCTGCTCAATAAGAAAATACTAGGAGATGGGGCTGCAGTTTAGTGGTAGAATGGATGGGGCATGTATTAGATCATGGATTCCATCCCCAGTACCAAAGAGGAGGGCAGTACTAAAAGAGATTTCTTAGGGCTGAAATAAACGAATACTGAGCAGTCATTTGAATCCACATAAGAAAATAAAGACCACCAGGAAAGATGACTACATAAGTGAATATAAATGTACAAATGTAAGCTAAGCATGGTGGAATTATGAATTCAAGTCATACATAGTGAGACCCTGACTCAAAGAAGAAATAAAAAGATGTATTTTTCCTTTGTAACACATTTTTTGCTATATAATTTAAAACACAGATGCCCAAAATAAGAATTAAAATCTGCTTTGATATGTATACAAGCAATAAAGATATGATAATAGCAACACAAGGAGGGGCAAGGAAATAGAGCTACACAGGAGCAAAGTGTGTGTATGCCATTGAAGTTAAATAACTACTATGTATCCAAATGGCATTATTAAAAGTTAAGGTAAGCCAGAGCTACACAGTGAAACCCTGTCTCAAAAAAACCAAACAGAAAAAAAAGTACAGAACTAATTGTAATCCCTAGGCAATCATTAGAAAAACTGTGTGTGTATACACATACAAATACATATTTACATATGCTTAATATATATATTTAAATTAATAAGAAAACTTAAATGGCATACTAGGAGATACCTAATTAAAAAGTAGGCAGAAATGGGGGGAATAGAGGAATAAAAACTCTAAATTTTATAGAAAATGAATTGTAATGTGGCATACATAGATTATATCTTACCAATAGTTAATGGTAAGTGTAAATGAGTAAGCATTGCAATTCCGGTTAGAGATTGATGAGGCTAAGGATGTAGCTCAGTTGGTAGGGTGCTTTACTAGCACCCATTAAATCCTGGGTCCAATGCCCAGCACCTTATCAACTGAGTTTGATGGTTCATGCCTGTAATTCCAAGCACTTAAAAGATGCAGAAAGGAGGGTCAGAAGTTCAAGGTCATCATCAACTACATACATAGTTTAAGGCTAACCTTGGATACATATGACTCTATCTCAAAAGAAAACGTCAGAGATTGGCAAAATGGATTTTTAAGTGATCCAACTATATACTGTTCATAAGAAAGATGCTTTAAACTCAAAGATACCCATAGGTTGAAAGTAAACAGATAGTGAAAGGTATATCATGTGTAAGTAACCAAAAGTACAGCTATAGTAATCAAATCATAAATGTATATGCAAAATAACAAGACAACCAAATACATGAAATTGAAACTAGAACTGAAGAAATAAACCACACAATAATAATAATTGAAAATATTTATACCCTACTTTCAATAATGTACTGAATAACTAGATAGAAGGTCAGCAAGAATAAATTTATGAGGAAAAAAAGGAAAAAAGCAACCAGGGCATTCTCTTCAAGAATGTATAGAGTATTTTCCAGTATATGACATTGTCCGGGCACAAAACTAGATTGAAAAGGCATACAAACATGCCTTGGAATTATCTGGAAAAGAACCAGGTATGGTGGCACACACTTTTAATCTCAGCATTTGGAGGCAGAGGCAGGCAGATCTCTGAGTTCTAGGCCAGCCTGGTCTGCAGAGTGAGTTCCTTCTAGGTTGGCCAGGGCTACAAAGTGAGACCCTGTCCAAAACAAACAAACAAACAAAAACAATGAAATAAAATGGAAAAGAATGAAATTAGAAATCGACAAAAGAAAGACATCGGAGGAATTCATTCACAAATATGTAGAAATTAAACACCACACTTCTGACTAATACATAGAGTGAATTGGGAAGTTGTATTTGTTAGGGTCCTCCAGAGAAAGAAGACACATGTATGCATATGTATGGATATATATTCCAGTCTGAGGACAGCAGACTATAGAGGAACAGTCAGAGGTGCTTAAAGAAGAAATCTCATGAAACGTAAAATAATTTGGGATTGAAGATAATATGTTAAAATTTATATAATACAGCACATGCACACATACATACAATTATGCATAAAGAATTTATGTATTATAGTGAAAGCAATAATTTGAGGGAAAGTTGTAGCTATAAATGCCTATTTAACAACAACAAAAAAGATGTATGGCAATTTGAAACCTAACCTTCCATCTTAAGAAAATAGAGGGCTCAGGTGCATCAAAACATAGACAAAGGAATGCCAACTAAACCCAAAGCAAGCAGAATAAAAGAAAAAAAAATTTGACAAAAAATAAATACAATAGGGGCTAGAGGGATGGCTCATTGGTTAAGAGTACTCGCTGCTTTTCCAGAGGACCCGGGATCAATTGCCAGTGCTGACATGGCAGCTCACAACCATCTAGATGTAACTCCAGTCCCAGGAGATCTGCAATGGTTGCTTGGTTTGTCATCCAAGAGAACCAGGTCCACATGTGGTATGCAGCCACACAGGTAGACCAAACATTCATACATAAAAATAAATAAATACAAAACAGAAAATATGGCAATAGTTTGTGACAAAGTCTCACTTTGTAGTCCTGGCTATCCTGGAACTTACTCTGTAGCCCAGGCTGGCCTCGAACTAACAGAGATCTGTCTGCCTCTGCCTCCTAAGTGCTGGGATTAAAGGTGTGTATCACCATGCATAGCTCCAGAAAAATACTTTTTAAAATAATGTATTTATTTTTATTTTATGTGCATTGGTGTTTTGCCTGCACGTATGTCTGTGTGAGGGTGTCGGGTCCCCTAGAACTGGAGTTACAGTTATGGGTGCTTGGAATTGGACCTGGGTCCTCTGGAAGAGCAGTCCGGCGCTCTTAACTGAACAGCCATCTCTCCAGCACCCAGAAAAATATTTAATTAATGAAGCCAAAAGTTAGTTCTTTGAAAATTTCATCAAAATTGACTGGTTTGAGTAAATTCACAAAGGAGAAAAGAATAAAAATGTCTCAAATTATGTGACTAGACCACAAAGATGCCCAGGAATTTGGTTAAACATTTCTGGTTGTGTCTGAAAGGCTTTTTCTGTAAGAGATTAGCTTTTGGGTCAGTAGGCTGAGTAAAGGAGATTGCCCTGTGCAGAGTAAGTAGACATTACCCAGTCCATTGAGGGACCGAACAGGAGAAAAGTGCAAAGGAAGAATTCTCTTTCTACACCTCTGCCTCTCCCTCTCTAGCCTGACTGCTCAGCTATGACCCTAGTCGTCTTCTTCTGCCCTCAGACTGCGTAATGCATGCATGTTTTTTCTTTTTCTGGAGAACCCTAACAAACAAAACTGCCCAACTCACTCTGAGTCCAGTATTACCCTGATACCAGACCCAGCTAAGAACAATGACACAAACCCCATACAGTATGAATGTAGCTTAATTTTAGAATACCTGCTTAGCATGCACATGCCCCCGCATTTGATGTCTAGCACCACAAAAGAAGAGAAGAAAAATTCAGATGGGTTGGGGATTTAGCTCAGTGGTAGAGCGCTTGCCCAGCAAGCACAAGGCCCTGGGTTCGATCCTCAGCTCAAAAAAAATTTTTTTTCAGAGCTGACCATGGTAGTACACAATTGAAATCCCAGTACTCTGGAAGTACACCTACATGTACACATGAACACACACCTATGTGCACACACATGATATACAATAGCAAATTTTCACTGTAAGCATGTATGTATTGCTAGTGGAAACCTAAAATATTGCTACCAGTTTAGAAAACAGTCTGGCAGCTTCTGAAAAGTTAAAGTTACCAAGTAACCTAGGAATTCTCTAAGGTATATAACCACAAATGTTCCCATGAAAACTATCTACAGATTTTCATAGCAGCATTATTTATAATAGCTTAAAACAAAAATAACCCCAAATGCCCATCAACTGATGTAAGAATAAACAAAAAGTATGTCTAGACATGCATGCACACACAGACACATCCCTTGGTATCCTCAGTAGATTGGTTCCAAGACCCTCAGAATACCAAAATCTTGGGATGTTTAAGTCACTTACATAAAGTGGCTCAGAAGTTACATATAGTCTTATGTACATCCTCCTGTATACTTTAAATAATATCTATTTTACAGTACCTAACAAAATGTAAGCACTATGCAAATAGTTATACTGTGTTTAATAGACAATAGTAACAAAACATGTAGTGCACATTTGTTTTTTTCTGAATATTTTCAATCAATTTTATTGAAACTGAAGGTGTGAAACTATAGGATGGATGGATGGATGGATGGATGGATGGATGGATGGATGGATGATGGATGGAAAGATCTGATGGATATCAAGAGGCAACTCTGTGTATGTGTGTGTGTGTGTGTGTGTGTGTGTGTGTGTGTGTGTGTGTGTGTGTGTAGATTTTATCTATTACTTGACTATTTCCTCTTTGAGCTCTTATGTGCACAAACATTCTCATAAGCATAATAAAGTACTGATACAACATAGGTAAACCTTAAAAACATACACCAAAAGGCATTTATATGAATTGTCCAGAATCTGCACATCCATAGAAACAAAAAGCAGATTCATGGTTGCCAGGAAATGGAAGACGGGGAAGTGGATGCCTAATGGGCATGGAGCTTTCTTCTGGAGTCATAAAAATGATCTAGAATTAGATACTAGTTGCACAGCCATGTAAATATACTTCTTGTAAACATATTAAATCACATACTGTAAAAGAGTGAATTACATTTCAAAGAAAAAGACAGAGGGACAGATTCGACTCATAGGCTGTTATTTGCTGACGATGGGTCTAAAACAATGGCTTTTGAATCACACAGACCAGATTGTAGTCTAATTTGCAACTTACAAGCTCTGTGGCCTTGGACAAGTTACTTAATAGCTTTAAGCCTCACTTCTTTATATAATGGGGCTATGTCCAGTACCTCCCTCTTATTGTGTGAGGATAAAGTTGAGTCAAATATAAACTCTATGAAGTTACTCTTATCTCCAAGGCCTTGGGCTGGATAGCTTTCAGAGCACAAGAATGAATAGAGGACCTAGCTCTGTCACTGATTCAGGATAACAAATAACAACAGCAGGCCTTTTTATACACACTTACTGTGTATCAGGTACTAGTCTAATTCTCTTTCAGAAATGTATCATATTCAACACATATAAACTGTTATCAGCCTCATTTTCCATATGAAAAACTGAAGCATAGAAAATATAAGTAACTTATTCCAAATCACATAAATAGCAAAAGGTAAACCCAAAATTAAAACCCGGGCAGTCAGGATCCAATTCTGTACAATAATTGTTGACTGTGAACCATCATCATCAAGTTTAAAATAAAATCAGGGATATTGGTCCCATTTTTCCTTTTGCTATTTAAGTGCACAACTCTGCTTCCCAGTACTTCATTGAGGGTGCACCCTAAGTCTCTAATGAAAATCAATCAATCCATCCATCCATCCATCCATCCATCCATCCATCCATCCACTCATGTATATTCATCAGCATGTATAAGATCCCCACCACGTTCTAGGCCCTGTGCTGAGATATAAAAGACACATTATATCCTCCAAGAGCTCCATCTATCAGGAAGTGAATTATAATCAACAATGTTTTACACTTAAGTAGAGACTGTGTGCAAGGGTGCAATGGAACATGAGAAGACCCCCAGGTGGCATGGACTTAGGAGGGGAGAAAGGCCTGTCATCACTCCCTGGAGGAAGCAGCAGCTGGGGATTTTAGCCATGTGAATTGCTGAGGTGGAAGAGGTCAGAATGAAATCAAGAAAGAGGTTAAAGTATGTATGCAGGTTAAAAGGATCAGAGTCCCTTAGCAAAATGCAGGGAGCATGGCTAAAAGCCTGGTTGCAGGAGACAGGGGATGCTCATAAAGGCCCAAGTGTCATGCAAGTTTGGTCCTGAACAACTAATTCTGCAGCACTCCCTATCCTCCTTACCCTACTTTATCTTCCACTGCAATACTTATCACCATCTGCCATATTTTACACCTGTTTGTAATTTACTGCATGGCTCCTCCCGCTAGAACAGTGGTTCTCCACCTGTGGGTCTCCACCACTTTGGGGGGTCACATATTAGGTATCCTGCATATCATATATTCACATTACAATTCATAACAGTAACAAAATTATAGTTATGAAGTAGCAGTGAAAATAATTTTATGGTTGGGGGTCAGCACAACATGAAGGATTGTATTTAAAGGGTTGCGGCATTAGGAAGGTTGAGAACTACTGATATAGAATATGAGCTCCCTGAGGGCTTTGCTCAGTACTGTATCCCTTATGCTTACCACAGGTATTCACTGGTCTTGCCAAGTTAAAGACACTCAATACATATACTTTAGTAAATGAATGAGTGAAATAAATGCACAAATTGATATACTAGGAACTCTCGGGAAGACAAGGACAATTAACAAACAGTACCCAATCTCTGGGAGCTTAACAGGCTAGCAAGAGACCTAGTACACGGACATGAACACCTATTCCATGCTCTCTCTCTTTCACTCCTTGTTGACTTTCTGACTTCTCTTCCAGAATGTTCGCACTGTCTTGTAACCATTCAAAATTCCCTATCACTTATACACATTTTTCTATGCCAGGCAGGGCTTCTGCTTTCCAAAAGTGTCTCATGTCCCAACGGACACCTCCCAATCAAGTCTCCCCAGGCAAAAATCCATTCTCAGAGGCTCCTGCATATGTTAGATGGTGATAACATGACCACATTAATTTTTGCCATGTGTGAATCCATGCCAGAGCAGTCTGTGATACATAATTTTTAGTTTTTATGATGGAAACTTTTAAGCATATATGAAGGAGAGGGAAAAAAGGACAATGAACCACCATATAGCCACCTCTTCCTGGTTTCAACAGTTATCAACATCCACCATTTTTATTCTGTCCTTCATTTTTTTCTGCAAGGACCAGTAAATATGAGCTTCTAGTAGATAAGGGATTAGGGTATGCTAGGAATTTAACCCATGGCCTTAAGAGTGCTAAACATGCACTCTACCACCAAGGTACATTCCCATCCCAATAGTGGCCTTTACTTAATATAATTACAATATCATTATCAAACAGAAGAATTAATAATATCATCACCTAATAGTGTCTGTCACATTTTATCCAATCATCTAGGAAAAAAATTTTAATATAGACTTGTTCAAATTGGAATATAAACAAGTCCAAAAAATTTTAGGTTCAAGGCTGGTTGGTAGAATTTCAGACCTCATGGAAAATGAGACTATTCATCTTGAAGCCTCTGTGAACATTCCAGATTATCTAACCCCAGGGGACAGCCACCCCTTGACCAGAGAAAACAGCCATTCAAGATCCACACTCCTGTTCAGATATATCCTCTATTGCCTAATAAGGAACACGGTGAGGAGAGAAAGGGGAGCCAGAGGAACACCATGCTTCCTGCCCACCCAACCTCAGTCCTGACCCCCAACTGGCTGACCTCAGACATCTCTGGTTTAGCTGTATAAAAATGAGTCATAATCACACACATTCCTGGGGGTTGCTTGCCATTACACCTAATTACACTACAGCACAATAATCATTATGCATATCATTAAGTATGTGTCAGATTGACTTTGTCATGAGTTTTATTTTATTTCAATACTAAACTGCTGTGGGAGGCCCAGCTTTCAGAACTTGTAGCTCCTGGTCCCTCTTGGGAAGCAGGAGACCAGCTGTTGGCCAGCCCACAGCTGAGCATCCCTTTCTGTACTTTTCAGTCCAGTAGCCTGCCATGTGGTTCAAAGGTGCTAGCCTGTCCTTACTCCCCAGGGACTGTACACCTAGGCTTGAGGTAGAGTGAGTCACACAGTCAGAAATGGCCAGAATAGCAAAAGCCTACAGATTTCACCAATACTACTTTTTCCCCCTATCCACAGGGATGTAAGTCAAGTTTATTGACTCGTCTCATGCCATATTTTCATTATTACTCCCATTTTGGAATGTGAAATTAGCTATCTGTCCAAAACTATTGTTAGCAGAGCCAGACAAAAAAATCCAAATTTGTAGATGATGAGCCAGGGCTGTAGGAGTCACAGCCCCATCAGGCTCCACCCACTAGGCATTCCTCTGTGGTAATGAATGCATTTGGATTTTTCAAACCTATTCTGTTGTGCTATTGGGCAACTTGGAAGAAGCAAGCACAGGAGAGTTGAGTTGAGGGCTGGAGTGGGGAGAAGTACTTTCCAGCTCACATTTGTTAACTTGGAAAACTAAGTTGAGGCCTGCACCAGGAAGCTATTCAAGGCTGTACCTCCTTGCATATTTTCTGGCCACTCTGTCAGAAAATTTTTCATTGCTTGCTGGCACCAAGCTAGTTACTAATCAGGTACACCCAGTGTTGAAGCAGGGATAATACAGCCAGAAGCATAATGGGACTTCCCCCTGGGTCTTGTGCAAACCCAGTGAATGAGTTCAGGCCATTTCTGTGTCCTGCTGTGTGCTAAGAGAACATCTTTGTGCCATGTGGTTCTGGCTCCTAAGAGCTGCACTCCTGGCCTGATGGGGGAAGAAGTACCAGTAAACAGTAAGACAGAGTGAACCAGAGGGCTGCCAAAGGCCTTGTGGGGGCCCAAAGAAGTAAATAGGGAATTATACCTTTGGAGACCCAGTGAAGACTTCAAAGAGGTTACATCTGAGCTGAGTCTTGAAAAATGAGTCGGAATGGTTTAGGTCGAGGAGGGAGGTCTGCGTATTCTTTGCAAAGGAGATGGAGAGCCAAAGAGTAGGAAGATATGACAAAGCATGAAGGAACCCAGGATCCTTTTACAGATGTAGAGTAAAAAGGTGGCCATTAATGTACCTAGTGGCTTTCATAGTTTAAAGTCAGACTTCAAGATGGACCATCACTGCTGTTTACTGGTTCTCTATGACCTTTGCTCCCTACCTTGCTTTTGTAACTGTCTGTTGCCTTTTTCTTAGTAAACTTAACTTCAAGAGCTGATTTAAAAGATGTCATTTCATTTTGGTCATCCTAAATTGTGTGACATCACACCGGCCCACTGAATGGCTTAGCTCTGTGCTATTTCAGTTTCTTAGAGTAGCAAAAGAACATTTCCCTCTTAGAGTCAAACACAAGAAAGCTTACCCAACTGTGGAAAAGAAAGACACAAAATCTCTACAGCCTCTGGACTCTGTGCTCGACTTTGGCTGTCTGTGTGTGTTGACCAAATGCTGTATTTGTTTAGCTGCTAACTGTCATCTTCATTTGAGGGACATTAAAACTCTGTTGGTTAGAGTGTGGCAAGGTGATGAATCATCCTTGTGTCGACTCTTAAATAAACCTAGGGGACAAGACTAAGTGTACCTTTGCTAATCAGTTGATGAGCAATGCTACAGAACCTTTAAGGGACCTGACAGCCAGACCTGCGTTAGAAGCTTCGTCATGGAAGCCAAAGTCCTTCACTTGGCTAACCCCTAGAGATTTTCTCCACGTTTCTTCCTTTGATCCCTAGAAACAACTCCCCCCCCCACCCGCGCCCCGGAGCTGAGGACTGAACCTAGAGCCTTACACTTGCTAGGCAAGCGCTGTACCACTGAGCTAAATCCCTAACCCAGAAACAACTCTTGAAGGATGATGGGGTAGAGATTCATGTCCCCATTTTATCAGTGAGGAGACTGAACCTTGAAGGATTGAATGATAGCAAGTGGCTCCCATGGTGGAAACCAAACTCTTGGTGACAGTGCTGAGGAGCCTTCCTTCAGTGGGTGGGCCAGGGCAGTACCCACACCTTTAAAGGACAGCCAGCTGCATGAAGGCAACATCTGTGGACCGGATTCTGTGTGCTCTCACAGAGAGCTCTCCTGAAGCACTACCTCCAGATGTTTGCCATGTTTATCCCTAACTAATGCAGCAAGGAGATAAAGAGTGATAGAGCACAGCCTTGGCAAGCAAATTCCCCTCTAAGACACAAGCCACTCACTCCCTTCTCACCAGCATGATCAAGTTCAACCTATATAAATCTATTTTAGTGTGTTTTAATTGCTTGTAAACTGAGTGTTTCCTGGATATGCCACTGACCATGAATAATTAGAGTCATTTCAATGGCTGGGTTTTGGAAAGTGAATGGGCAAGCAGACAAAAAGGGCTGCTCAGAAGTGAGAGTCATTTCTTAGAGCCTGAGTGGGAGCATTTGTCTCAGCCTTCTCCGGTTTTGTTTTGTTTTTGTCATGATGTCACTAGAGCCGCCTGTTTTTCAGCCACTCTGGCTGCCCTTCATTTTTTATGCATCTCTCATGTTAAGTAATGCCAGCTGTTGAAAACAACCAGGCCCAACTGGCCACATGTCAGAGTCATTCATTTCCCCAGCAAAACTGTATGGAGTACCTACTGGCCAGGCTAGTACAGATGTCAGGAATGCAAAAAAAAAAAAAAAAAAAAGCTAGGGCCCAGTCCCCACTGTTGGGAGGACACTGTCTAGTAAAGGAAAAAGATACATAAAGAATATACACTGTTGCACTTCAATGTGATAAGTGTAGAACACTGCCAATGAGCTTTGAGATGATGGGAGGAACTTGGTCTTGGGACCTGGAACCATGCAGCAGAGCTAACCTTCAGCAAGGGCTTGGGGGAGACTGTGGAATTGATAAAAGATAAGAGTGGGAGAGACACTACAGCTCAATGGGTCCACAGAGAAAGGGCCTCAGACCAGCCTTGGTATACGATAAGGCTGGTAAAGTCCATTGGCTGGAACAGACTCAAGGCCTTTGTGTATCTTGCTTTTGCATTAGACTTGGCCTTGAAGTCAGTGGTGGAGCCTATGATAGCTCTTAGGCAAGAGGAATGACATGATGAGATCTGAATCTCTGACAGAAAACTCCAAGCTTGTAGAAAAATAAGTTAGAGGCTGACTCCAAGTGCATGGCTCTATTTGGCTTCATTTTCCCCATGGCCTAAAGGAGCCCTTTGCCTGTACCTCTGTGGTGACACTCTTAGTTCACAGCAATTGATCCTCTGCAGAACGGGCTCTCCATTCACTTGTGAGGGCAGGACCGGAGTCTCATTCATCTATTCAAGGCCGTGTCTGGTATACAGGCATGCTTAGGAATCATACCTAGCATGTGAATGAGTAAGCAAATGAATCAGTAGGTCCTAGAAAGTGCAAACCCAATTTATACTGAAACAACCTATCTGATGGATATGTCAGTGAGAAATCCCACTTATGATGGAGTGTCTGGTCCATCTATGTATGGCTTTGCCCTCTTTCTGCCATACCAGTCCATCTGTCAGCAGTTAGCACATAAAGAACATGTGCTATTTGTAGAAGAAAGTTGCCCAGAGGTCTGTGCTGGTACTGATTTTGACCCAATCTTCTGTCTTCCTCTATAATGATTTTTTTTTTGAGATGGGATCTTACTTTGTAGCCCAGGCTGACACTGAATCCATGATCCACTCACTATTTTCCTGCTGTAGCCTACTGGGTCTATAAATTAATTTTTGGTGGCACGTTGACTATATCTCCATTGTCATTATTCTATTTCTTCTGCCTTTCTTACCATCTCTATCTTCTATTTAGACCTTACTCATCCTTTAAGACAGCTCTGTTGCTTCCCATCTCCTCATGAAGCCTTACCTATTGTCCAGTCCTCATCCTCACAATCTCCAATTCCCACTTCAGAATTCCCATCATCCTAGACAGGCAAGTGCCCTCTGCCATTCCCTTAGTGTAAGTATTCCCGCCAGTGTCTGCATTCCCTACTAGATGGTAAGCCCTTCAAGGCCTTCACCATTATGTCCTGGCACCTAGCACACTGCATCTGCCAGGAGATAAGCATCCAGTGTTTTCTTTTTCTTTTCTTTTCTTTTTGAGACAGGGTTTCTCTGTAGCTTTGGAGGCTGTCCTGGACTAGCTCTGTAGACCAGGCTGGCCTCGAACTCACAGAGATCCACCTGCCTCTGCCTCCCGAGTGCTGGGATTACAGGCGTGCACCACCACTGCCCTGCTTCTTTGCTTTTATTTATTTATTTATTATATATACAGGAGAGGGTGCCAGATCTCATTGCAGATGGTTGTGAGCCACCATGTGAGTGCTGGGAGTTGAACTCAGGACCTCTGGAAGAGCAGTCAGTGCTCTTAACCTCTGAGCCATCTCTCCAGCCCCAAGCATCCAGTGTTTTCATAGTCTACAAAGTACCTCAGGAGAGAATGGCAGTCCTGGTAGTGCCCCAGGCTCATTCTATCTCTTTGCACGTAGTTAGACAGAAAGGATTTATTTCATTTGTTTTTTGAAAAAAAAAAATCTTTGCTCATCAAACAATGAGAACATCACAGTGAGGGATAGCTTTTAAGCCAGAGTATTGAAAGTATTTTGAAAGCAGAAAACCTACTGTATCTAAACAAAGCATAAGGACACTAACCTGGTCAGGGTCATAAATTCAAATCTTTGCTAAGGGGCCTGTTGTATGGTGGGCCTCATCCATGGTGCTGAGTGTACACAGAAAGGTGAACATTCTCTACAAAGGTAGTTAAAGTGGATTAGGTCTACTTGGGACACATTAGGCTTTGAAAGCCAAGAATTCAAGTTTTCCAGGTGGAAACATTCCACAGATGATTTTAAGTGCAAGTCAGAGAAGGGGCAAATGTCATCGGGGCCCCTGCAGAGACTTAATCAAAATGGCAGCAGAAAAGTCTGCTCTCGCAGAGAGAGAGAGAGAGGCTGAGGGTATGACATAGAATTGCACTTCAGACACAGATGAAGGAAGAGGTCCTGAGAAGGATGGGAGAAACAATGATGAACAGTGATGGAGAGGATATAAAGCAGAGGGGAGCCTGACAAGTGGTGATAGGAGATCAAAGATGATGAATGGTAACTGAAAAGAAATGTTACATTGGACCTTTAGGATAGCACTATTGGTCCTGGATTTCTTCCTGCACCCTGCCCCACCCTTGGCACAAGAATTAGAGACCATGCTCAGGAAAGCACTTTACCACTGAGCCATATTACCAGTCCTTTTTAACTTGATTTTGAAATAGGATTTCACTAAGTAGCCCAGGCTGGCCTGGAACTCATTCTATAGCCCAGGAAAATCCTGAGCTTGCAATTCTCTTGCCTCAGCATCCTGAGATTATAAGCATGCCCTACCAGGCCTGGCTAACCCTCAGTCTACTAATACAATAATAGCAAATATAGACAGGACCAAGTGACTTAAGTCCCACCCTCCTCACCATACAGCCACCTTTGTACACTGAAAATTGAGTATGGCACATTTTCCTTCTGAACCCAGACCTAGCTTCAGAATCTTCCTTAACACAGTGGGACCCCAGGAGCTACTACCAATTAATGAGAGCTGCCACTTAACTGAACTTTCTCAGAGTATGGGGAAGATGCAGAACTTCAATGTGATGAAGTGTCTAAGAAATGAAGGGACCAAGGCATTGAGGAAAACAGATCAGATAGCTTAGGGATGCAGAAAGGGCGGTTGCTTGGCATAGTATAAAGATCCAACCAAGGTAACGGTTACCTATCCTCAAGCAGAATAAGTTTCCAAAGTCATTTTAGTACTTGTCCAGCAAACAAACCAGATAAAATAATACCCCTATGTATTCCCATCTTTTATCCCATCCTGGGCCAAAGGAAAGCTGAATGTAAAAAAAAAAAAAAAAAAAAAGGAAGGAAGGAAGAAGGAAGGAAGGAAGGAAGGAAGGAAGGAAGGAAGGAAGGAAGGAAGAAAAAAAGCTTCATGTATCGGCTTGTTTCCAAACTATTCATTTGATCAGCAGAGCCATATGCTATAACTAGAGTTGGCCTGACATGTGTTTATGAAGGAGGAATTCTCTCTAATAGTGGAAACTTAAGGATCCACAGTGATGTGGGGAAGGTATTAGTCTTGGCCAGGGCTCTTTCCCCAAAACCACACCCTGAAGGAAAATTTTGGCTTTCAGGGAAAACCCTAGAGAAGTGGAAAGCGCTACCTTTGTCTCTTCTGCCTCCTCCTCTCAGGTGCTGGGCATTTCCTATAAGGCGGGCTCTGTTCACCCTTTAGATGAACTAACTCGTTTTCTGCCTCCTTATCCTCCTTTCTTCCCACCAGTTCCTATTTCTCATTCCTCCTGTCCGTTTTTCTTAGTCACTCTCACTTGATCCTTCTCTTGACCTTACTGCCCCTCTTTCTGACTTCAGAGCTCCTGGAGACAAGCTGAGCTCTTCTTTGGTCATAATGGACACTTGTACAGAAATTGATTTTACTCACTGTCCATTCCGTTCAGAGTTCTAGTTCTTTGTGTAGTTGATAAGGCCTAAGAAGAAGGAAGAATATCTAGCACTAGATATTACTCTAAGACAGGTGCTGTCCCAGGTACTTTCTGTGAATCACCTCATTTCTATTGTTGCTGGGTTCTCTTATGTTCCCCACTTTACAATCAAGAGAGCCAAGAGATGGAATAGGTGAAGAACTTTTCTAAGTTGCACAGCTGAGGTTAAAGGTTCATCACACATGACTCCAGAGGTTCCTGTCTTTAGCTAATTCATGGCTTAGGGAAAAACCTACTGGGATGAAAGTCTGAAGCCATGGGTTCAAGATCGCAGCTGTGATGATGTTAATAGTATTATCATTAGGATCATGAGCAAGCCCCCTAACTGGTCCAGTGCCCCACACAATGAACCAATACATTTATTACCAATATATTTATTATATTTTTTACATTTATTCCCTTTTTCTCCTATTATTATATAATCCTCTAGATTTACATCTTGAGAACTGTCACTGGACTTTATTTCTTGTTTTCATTTACTCCAGCTTTTCTAGGGGTCAGGAATAACACCCAGCACCTAACAGAATGCATGTTTATATGTCTATACACAATGCTGTGCACTGGCTAGTTCAGGAACCTCACTAGATAGGCTAATTACACAAACAGGCTATGGATGTGTGCACAAGTCACTTCTAAGTTCATTGGCTAATGAAATAAAGCTTGCTAATATTGAGCATATTCTCTGAGTAAATGTAACTGTTGCTCAAGTATGATAATGCTTCTGAGTTTACCTGATTATTTTGCTTAATAAACTCTTTCAATACCTAAAGTTTTAAAAATTACAATAAAAAAGAAAAAATACCTAAACCATCTAAATAAGGGCTCAGTGATAGAGGCATGTTTTTGATGTGCATGGTCCTGGGTTCTATCCTTTTTGTTTGTTTGTTTTTGTTTTCGAGACAGGATTTCTCTGTGTAGCTTTGCGCCTTTCCTGAATCTCACTCGGTAGACCAGGCTGGCCTCGAACTCACAAAGATCCACCTGCCTCTGCCTCCCGAGTGCTGGGATTAAAGGCGTGCGCCACCACCACCCGGCTGGGTTCTATCCTTAGCACTATAAGAAAAAATACTGAAATAAGAAACTGTTTCCATAACCTGTTCACTCGCTCCATCATTCATTCATTCATTCAAAGGCACAGTTTTTGGGTATAAGCCTCACTCTTCCGCAGTCCATGCTTACTGGCTCTGGCCAACACGTACAGTGAGGAAGGCCAGTGAGATGTGCCTGAAGTTGAGATGGGAACCAGGTTTGTATTCTAGCAACTAACACTCTGCCTTTTCTTCCATCCTCATGTCCACCTAACATCTTCTCTCCAATAGCACATATCACCTTGACCTCTGGGTCATGCTCTGGATAGTCCTACCTTCCATCCTCTGCCTGCTAGCAATTGCCTTTGATGTTCTGCTTCCTGCTGGTTCAATCTAGCAACTAATGGAGTTATTATTTTTGTTTGTTTGTGTTGTAAAGCCATGGCAATAAAATTTACTCTCAATAATACCACTGCAATTTTATGTCCTTAAAACGTACCATCAATGACATATGTAATAACCGACTTTCCTGTAAACAGAAATGTTTTTCTGGGAAAAAGTGGGCTTTTTTGTCTCTATCATGGTTGGACCTAGGTTCTTTGATGGAGTAATTGAAGATATAGGAAAGTTTGAGATGCATCATATGAAACCATGTTAGAGTTCAAAGTGCTAGTATTATGTTATTCTGGTTATGATGAGTTCTGCTTACAAGGTAATGCAGGACAAGAAGTGCTCTTCCTGACCAGGGCCCAGGTTACAGTCAGAGGCACAATGTTCCCAAATGGAGGGAGACAGAGAAAAGCCTCAGGTCTCTAAGGAAGATTGGCACTAACCTTGGACTTGTCTTGATCAAATTAAAGATAATTTTTAGAAAAAGGTGGAATCTGAGTTAACAATTAGAAGTTTAAGTGTCACTCAGACGATTCCAGGAAGAGGGCTAAACAGAAGCAGTACCATTTTATCTCCAACTGGCTGAGAGATGAGGAGGCTGCTCTGGCCCAGGGATGAGTTGCCAGCATAAGAAGCTGGAGCCCAAGCATCTTCTTTACTGCTTCTCATCTGAGATTATAAGAGGCTTCTGTTCACTGCACCCTTTCTGTCTGCTAGCTTTTCTGTCCTACTGTTCATGACTCTTCTTCTCCCCCAAATAGCCCTCTAAATATCAACCTTCTTCCGACTGTGTACCTTGGTCCTCTGTCATGACTTCACGGTCACATACTGCTGTCACATCTCTAGCCACCTGCCAGACATCATGACCCAGATGATGCCCCATTGTCAAGTCAAACTCAACTGACACCAAGCCTGTCTTCCCTTGGCCAGTCCTGCACTGTCTACTAATTTACCTCAGTGACTCAGTTTCTTTCCATCAGTGTCACTGAGGTTTGCCCACTCAGCCTGACTCAAAATCCAGGAGTCAGCTCCACTCCTTGCTGAACTCCATTCCTCCTCAGCCAACAAACTGCCAACTCCTGCTGTTTCCCTTTACGGTATCCTTTCCACTCCACCCCACAGCAACTGTGTGGTTCAAGTCTCCATTGCCTCTCCCCAGATACCACGTGTTCCCCTCCACACTAGTCACTAGCCTTTCTGCGCTTGAGCCTGCCCCAGTGCCGTGCACAGAAAGGTCTGTCTCCTCCACCTGAAGTCAAGGCTCTCTTTTCCCAACACTGGTGAGCTCATGGGCCCTTGGTAGTACCCCCACACATCTTGATTCCATTTAACTAAACCCCACAACATATACCCCACCACTGCCTATCTGCCATCACCCCCATCCTTCAAGACCCCAATTTTCCCACTGGATGTAAACCACTGTGAAATCTCAAATCACACTTTATTTTATTCATGCAGCAAATATGAATTGAACACCTGTTTTCTGGGCCTTGTGCTAAGAGGCATGGACAATATAAAGATGCATAAAACAGTACTTTCCCCCTGTGATTCTTGTGTCTAATGGGCCACAAAACCAGATATAACAAATCTGAATGTCTCCCAGGCTGTTCTTGCCTCCATATTGTAGGCCCTTTCCCTAATTCTGTAAATACACTCAAGATGCTCCCATCTTAAATTACCTCCCCCAAGCCCCATACCAGGTCAGACTCCTTTAAAATAAACAAAGTCATCTTAATTTTCCTCTCCACTTCCTCCTGTCCAAATCAGTACCCTTCTCTGAGCAAGCCTCTGTCCACACCCTCCTTCCTGTGGACACATAAGGAAGATAATTTCAGCCCTCATCTCATTTGAACTCTCTGGGAGTAGCTAGAGAGATGATTCATCAGTTAAGAAAACTTGCTGCTCTCGCAGAAGGACCCAGGTTCAATTTCAAGCACCCTTACAAGGTGGCTCACAACCATCTATAACTCCAGTTCCAGGGGATCCAATGCCCTCATCTGGCCTCCAAGGACACTAGTCACACAGGTGGTGGGTGCACATGCACACATGCAGGCAAAACACTCATGCACATGAAATAAAAATAAACTCTTCTCACACTCTCTTTGAGAGTTTCCATTCCCTCTGTCCACCACAAAGTATTTTGGCTTGCCATGACTTTTTTCCTTGCCTCTCTTCCCCATTCGTTGCAGGCCCTCCACCCTGCTGGCCTAGGCCATCTTCTCTGCTTCCTCAGCTTTGTTGTCCCTGTTAATTCCCAAATCTATAACACATGTGGTGTCAGAGGTCTAGCCCCCCCCCCCTTACACTGAGCCTACTCTCTCACATAGACCACTGTCACTGGGATCCTGACCCTGCATGTGCTCCCCACTAGAATCACCCCTCACTGCCCCCAAACCTTCTTCTGGGTCCACAGACTGGATCCTCTTACTGTTCATCCCTCAAGGCCAGACATCTTTTACTCCCCTCTTTTCCTTATTCCCCACATCCAAGTTACTGTTTTATCCTGTTGATGCTATCTTTGACGTTTTTCCTTCTCCATTCCTCCCAGAACTGTCCCTGTCCTGATTCTATGAGCAACCCCTAGGGCTGTAGCACCAGCTTCCTAACTGGTGACCCTACTCGAATTCATTCCTCAAATTCCAATAGTCTCCTCATGGGAGCCAGTGAGCCCTTCGTACACAAAGATATCCCATTCACTTCCTGTATCTCCTCCAAGCTTCTATCCATTATCCCGCAAGTATTTATTTACCACCTATGAAGTGCAAGTATTGTTTTGAGAATTGGCAATATGGCAGAGGATAAAACAATGCTAGTCTGAGGTAAAGGCATGACTTGGCAGGGCCTACCATGAAGTTCTTGCTTGCCTCCTGGTCTGCTGGCCACACAGAGAATTATACCTAATTTGGTACTCTTATGCTTCAGGCTCCCTGTCTTTGCTTGGGCTCTGCTGGGACCACCTCCTCCCCACCTCTGTCCTGCTTGGCCAGACCCCCTACATTCAGTTCCTCTGGTATACTTTACAGAAGTGATCTCCAGGCTAATGTAGTCCCAAATCTTAGCTTTGTGCATATCTGTGCTTCAGATCTCATCTGAAAATGGAAACAATGATACACAGCATCTAAGTTGGGTGTGAAAATTAAGTTCAGTCCATAAAAAATGCTTAGATACTTTAGGTGCATGCCAAATAGTAAGCCTGTAATAAACATTAACTGTCGTTACTTTTATTTGAGCATTGTTATTGTTATATTATTATTGTACCACTCGTCTCACTGTTCTGCAATTATCTCCCCTATTAAGCAAACCTTATTGTCTTTGTACCCTAGTGACTAACCTAGTCCAGCACATAGTAGGGAGTTCCGAAGTGCTGAGGGAAAGACAGTAAGATCAGCTGATTTGGGTCTGTGGCTTGTGTTTCCTGGAGGAAGAACAGCCTCAAAGGCTTCCACTGCTATCTTTTAACCAAGTATCTAATTGTGTGCTGTTTTCATTGTGTGCACAAGAGCTGCAAAGGATTGAGCAAGAATGGAGAATTAAGTTGGGTTGAACTGAACTGGGGACAAACTATTTACATTCCTTTATTCATTGACTCGTGGGGTCAAGACTCAGACCCTGCAATGACTACCCTAAAGCAGCCATTACCTTCAACCCCCCAGCCCTTTGCCCCACTGCATACCTTCTGTTTTCCCTGGCTCCACACTACCTTGTTCCCCTCAAAACTATTTCAACTCAAGCCCAGGAAGCAAAAGGAGTGCTGTAGGAAAAGGGGAAGGGGTGGAGAGGGGTTAGCACCTCTCTTCTTCCTTTGCTGAGATCAAAGCCAGTATGTTCCCTTGAAGGTCGGCTTGCCCCTTTCATCTCCTGCCCCACCTGCCTGGATGGGACTGCAGTGTGCCCATTTCCTTTTCTCCTGGAGCTGGAGGGCAGTTCCAGGGTGGGGCCATGAGCTATTTCTAGTGCTAGTCAAATCCCTCCACCTCAACATCTTTTCTGTGTACCATGATCATGTTTCCTCTCCACCTCAATAATCAGTAGTAACAAGTCACAAGAAACTATGAGAGAAGTCAGTTTCTCGGCTGGTCCTGGGCTAACCCAATGGCTGAAGCAAGTGGCAAAGCCAGAAGGCTTGGTCTGGAAAAAGGAACAGGCTCTCCCTTCTACATCTCAGCCCTGAGCACTTCGCCCCACATTCCTCAGAGTATAGAGGGGACAGGGTTAAGCAAGAGCCTTTTGCCCCCAGGAGCGAAGAATTTGCATTTATCAGAGTCCTTCTATATCCCAGGCTCCAGGTTGGGTCCTTTGATAGATACTATCTCCTAACAACCCAAACAGGTCAGCATTTATCATCCCTAGGGTGCAAATGATGAAACAGAGATTAACAAGCTCACCCCAGGCACACAGCTAAATCCAGGTGCCAAATTCCAGCTGTCCCTGACCCCAACACCAGTGCTCTTTCCACCTTGTCACGTTGCTTCCAAAGCCCAGGAAAGCTGTTTGTGCTGAGGTGACTCTGAATTATTCCCCACAATTAACCAGACACCTAGCTAAACCACTGGCAAATGAACTTAATTCAATGTACATTGAAGGGAAAACTGACGAGTTTGACTCTATGGGCTATGCAATGAGAACATGACCGAGTCTGTAGTTTAGCAGAGAGGATATAACAAGTGCGAACTAGGAGCACAGGAACAGGGCCTTTAAATACAGCCTACTGTTTCACTTGGCCTTACCCAAGCAAAGCCTCCAAGACTGGAAGCACCCAGCTGCCATGCATAACTGCCTTCCAACTCAGGGACTCTCTTAAACCGTCTGCGTCACCCCCAGGCCAAGAATAGTGAAACTCAGCAGGACCCAAGAAAAGGAGGATCTGACTGACAGAGGTAGAAAGAAGTTTGGGGACCCAGGCTGGGTTGTTACCTGCAGTCAGTCTGCTTCAGCAAGGAAAGTCTTTTGATGACTTTGTCCAATGTGCGGCTCAATCAGTTAAAGCCAGGTGCAAATGAAGCCAGGATAAGAGGCTTAATCCTAGGAGAGCTGTTTTGTCACATGGCAGGCAGTTCTGGCCCCAGCTGACCAAGTGGTTAGCAGCCTTGTGCTCTTTGCCAAAGGGGACTAAAGTAGGAAAGTATGGACAGTCACGTAGTAGGTGTTCAAGTGAGAACATGCTGTTCGAAACCCTTGGCTCCAGTTTACAGCATGCCTTGCTGACCAAGGATCCACAGTGTCAGCTTTGCACGTGGAGACAGCAGTAACTCCTTTATATCTCGGCTAGGCACCCCGCCTCATATTTTTATAGTACTGTGATGCCAAGTCTCCTCCAAGAGCTGCTTTGATGCAGCTGCCTGTACTCTGTGGCTCGAAGCCTGTCTTTCCATTCCCATGAGATGAGCACATCACTTGACACTTCTCAGGAGAAGAGGCCACCACACCTGTTTGAAGCCTTCTCTTCTACAACTTGAACTGAGGGGCCCTCCTTGGCTAAAAATAAATGCTTCTCAAGTTTCTTCAGCCATGATGGGAGGGGTAGTTTCTGGATGTGTCCCCCACCCCCACCCCAGGTAACCCTGTTTTCCTGTTTCATATAGGGATTTGATAAAGACAATCTCTACTCAAGGCAGCTTCCATCTCCATAATTTGGGGTGGTAGGAATCACAGGGAATCACAGAGTAATATCTGTGGTGAGGACTGAGTGGCTGTCCATTTCTGGGTTGGCTCACATACATGGCATGGGAAGCATTGGCACGATCTTGGGAATTTTCCTTTCAATTAAATGTGTAGGATATTCTTTTATGGTATGCAAAAGCTATCTCCCTGTGAAATTAATCTCATTGATTCCACAAAGACACTGTTAGAATCTCGAGATTGTTCCACAACATCTCCCACAGTGCCAGATGTACAGTCAGACTCCTAACAAGGATAATGTAAATGACAGTAGCAGTCACTTTGGGTTCTTTGAGTGGCATCAAAGTCACGACATAGCAAGATCCCTGTTTTCATGCCTGCTATACTGTTTGAGGCTTTGTTTTATTTTGTTTTCAGGGAATTTGGATTCACTGGTTTACTTACAACCTAACAATGTCACTATTGAAACACATTGTGTTAAGGACCATATGCTCCCTCTCCAGAGAGTGCACACAAATACTATTTCTGTTTAAAAAAACAGAAATCATAGCTTTGCATATTTCCCATTCAAAGACTGATCCCATTTGAATGATTCCCTTTGTCACAGAGTGTTTTTCCCCAAGTGGGCCCTAAAAGAAGCTAAATGAGATATTATGACTTAACCAAAGGTCACAAGGAGTCATCTAGTGGGCTAGAAATAGAATCCACAAGTCTTTATTTTGATTCCTTGAATTTAAAAACATAAATTTCACTATGGAGAAAGAAAAACTTAGTTGTCTTAGTAGACTCATTCGCCATTCCTAGAGCAGGGAACCCAAGGCAGCGAAAGCTAATGGGCTGTGAGGCCAAGAGATTACTAAAAACCCAGGGACTGCCTGCCTTCAGAGAGCTCCTATCCAGTAGAGAGAAGAGAGAATAGTCACTGCTGGAAAGTATCTATCCAGTGCCTATGAATACCTAGAGGACCCTCCATGCAGCTGCCACTATGGTCTGCATATGACATGCAAGCAGGCACTGTCTTTCTGAATGGGGGCCGTAAGAGAAGCACCAGCAGAATGCTGTAGAGCTTGGCAGAGAACGAAGGACAGCTTTGTGAAGGAGGTGACATTTGAGCTGTGCCTGGAAGACGAGGAGGTTTTTCCACAGGCAGCATGAATAGGGAGTGCAGGAAAGCAGTCAGTTCTAAGTAAGAACAAAGCCTGGAGAGAGTTCAGTGAGTTAACATGCTAGAGTACAGGGAGCATGAAGAGCTATGGTCGGAGCAAAAAAGCTGAAACCCAAGCAGAGGGACCCTTGACATCAAGCTCCCAAATTTCACAGTGGCTGTCACTGAAGGTCTGAGTGAGTGAGCATAGTGATGCATAGTGTGGCAGAGCTTCCTGCCACATCATACCACTCTGCCCTTGAAGGCTGCTCTGGCCTTGTCAGGAATGGTGGGTTTCTTTCGACTGTCCTGTTTGTATGTGGTTTGGTTTGGAAGTTTTATGTGGTTTTGTTTGTTTTTTGGCCTTTCTCTTTTCCTTACAGTTTTTCACAGCATATGGTCCTGATTACGTGCTGGAAATCACGCCAAGCTGCCGGCCAGACCGCAATGAGCCCCAGCGAATCCAGCAAATCCTCAACTACATCAAAGGTGAGCGCCACCCTCCAGTCCTGCCCTCCTTATTCCACCCAGTGTGTGGTGGCCTGCTGCTGGGGGCTTCCTCAAATCCCGTTTGTCTTCTGGCAGCTAATCATTGCACTGACTTGGAAAGGAAACCTCTTTTTGGCCTGACATCTCGTAGCCGACATTCTACACAAACCACTCTGGTAGAGATTGTCACTTGGCTGGCTAATGTCACCTTCGGAAGAACAAAAGGTTCAGCTTTAAGGCACTTCCAAGGGGAAATCACTTCTAAAATATTCTGAGAGCCTTTTTCTTTGAAAAGGCCAGCAGTAAAACCATCTTTAAGGGCTAGGGTTATGTGGCCCAGTGGTAGAGCATTTGCCTACCACTCCATCTCCAACACTGAAAAAGCAAAGCAAAACAGAAAAACTAAGTTTTGGGAAGTTCAAGTGAACTTAGACTTGAGGGGTTGGGATAGGGAAGGAATCTCCCCCCCCCCAGACATTCTCTTGCAGCATGGTTTAAGAGCACTGCAAGTCTATGGAAGTCCAGGGGTTAATCTGAGATTCTGATGTTCTTAAAAGGGGTTCCAGCATTCCTATTGGAACCCAGGAGGAAAGCTACTGCCCTCTCCCCTTCCCCCAAGTTATTCTGTCCCCAGGACAGAGAGGAATGGTAGCCATGGCTCTACAGACTACTAGGTCTTTGGGGGTCCTTCCCTCAAGCTTTGGGGGTCCTTCCCTCAAGCTTTCCATTGGAGGGGGACTTGCTTCTCATCTATCATTTGTTTTAAGTATTTAGAGCAATCATTTTCCTGGAGAGAGAGAGAGAGAGAGAGAGAGAGAGAGAGAGAGAGAGAGAGAGAGAGAGAGAATGTGTTTGGATCCTATTTGCAGAGTTAAGAAGCCAAAGATATCATATTGCCTGTCCCAAAGAGTGAAATTCTCTTGTTTATTCATAAAATGACAAAGATGGTACCAGATCTCCCACTTTTGACTCCTCCCTGGGGTGTAATCCTGTCTGAGAAGAGGCCTGCTCCAAGCTAGGGTTCGTCTAAGGGAATGTGCAGTATTATGAGGGTCTCTGCTGAAGGCTAGGTTCACTAGCAGATGCACTTGATGACAACTGCAAAGCCGGTGGTAAGGACTAGATTTCCTGGGCTCCTTTGACCTGAGAAAATATTCTTATGCTAATGAACCTTAGACTCTCACACTTACACTCACAGCTCATTGCCCCTTGTAAAGTCCTGTAACCCAACCTTCTTCTGCCTCTAATGTTTCAAATCACCTTCCTCTGATCTCCCAATGGCTACCAATTCTACAAGTCCTCACTGTCTTTCAAATCTTCCTCCCTCCTCTAGTCTTTTTAAGACCTCTAAATTCCTTCTATTGCTGGTTCTTCTCACTGTGCTCCAATCTGGATGGAGACTGGAGATCTGCACCCTTCACCCTGGCTTCCCTCTGCTCTCTGATCCAAGAAACAGTCCCCATTTCTCTTGAGATTGAAGCTGAACCAGTTTCTCTTGTCACTCTTTCTCCTCCCTTACCATTTCCCCATTCAGGGTCCAAATTCTGGGAACACCCAAACAAAGCACACACACCTCTACAGTACCCTGCTCCTAGCTCGTGTGTGTGTGTGTGTGTGTGTGTGTATGTGTGTGTGTGTGTGTGTGTGTGTGTGTGTGTGTGTGTGTGTGCGCCCGTGTGCCCTTGCCTCCCTGCACACATTCCCAGGTACCTCACTCCAGACAGCAGTGCCATTTGCTGTTGGGGGGATGAAATGGTAACGCAGAGGGAAATCAACTAGAAAAGAAGACACCTGAGTGAGGAGTGAGTGGGTGAGGGTGGCTCAAGATGAAAAGCGATGCTGAGGGTTAGTTAAAACAAAACTAGTTCACCCCAGAGGACATGGAAGCCACGTTTTTGAAGTGTATTAGCAGATGAAGGCAATATTGGGATAGTAACACAATGAACTTGAGCAGGGAGCAAATATCTGCTCCAGGAACTGGGTTCTCAGAAGGGACTGCGAATAAGCAAAATGAGATGTGGCTTAAGAGCATTTTGTCTAAAAGAGAATTAGAGACAGTAGTTGACACAGAGTTCAGTATGAGTCACTGGGTCAAGGTGGCCTCCAGAGATGCTAATGCAGTATCGACCTCACTTTAAAAGGGCTCTAGACAAATAGGAACATGTTGCAGGAGGTCAGCCAGTCTGGGGAAAGCACTGGAGTCCAAGCTCCAAGAGGTGAGCTTAGAGGAGCTAGGGCTTTCTGGAGAAACAAAAACTCAGAGGGACATGAGCCCTGCCTCATTTCTCTGTAAGGCTGTCACAGAACAGGACAGAGTATGTCCGGCTGTAGGGCACAGGGATGGACTCATGGATAGGTGTCATAAAAGGACTGGTTTTCATTCGGGAGGAGGAGGAGTTTAGAACAATTAGAGCTGTCCAAAGTGGAACAGGGTGTTCAGAAGAGAATGGGAACTGTCATTACAGATGGAGTGAGGGGAGTAAAGGATCATTTGGCTAGAAGGGCTCCTGCCTTGGGAGAGGGTTCCTTCCAATGCTAAGATCCAGGACACTCTACATTACAGTGAGCATAGAGAGAATGAAAAGGATCTGGTGAGAGCTTAGGTTGGCTGATGAGTCACCATGTTGGGTTGGGAGGGAATGCTGAATGTAGGAAAGAACTGACATGGAGAAAAAGAGATGTGAAGTCAATAAGAACAAGGAACGAGGAGCCAGGAGAGTGGGCGGCAAGGACAGTGAATATACAATACCAGAAATGTTCAGATTTTCCATTCACTGTCCCTTTTATACAGTCTTTGTGTCCCTAGCCATGCAAATTAACAAAGCACATGAGTCCAGAACTGAAAAAAAAAAAAAAAACTCAGCTCGACCTAGAAGAATTGAGGCTAGAAAGAAATCCAAATGCTGCTCAAAATGGCCAAGCTAACCTGCTATACTGATACTGTGCCCCTCAGCCTAGTGACGCAGGCTGCCATCAGATAGTGTGTTGCCATGACAATGGTCAGTGTGCAAAGGCTTTTTGAGTTTTCTGTATTCTGAAAGATTTCCTTAACCTGTCTTCAAGACTGTCATTTGTTCTTGCATATAAAAAACCTCAGTGATGCTGGCTGATCCTCACTGTGCCTCCCCCATCCCATTAAAATCCAGAGCCGGGTGCAGGTCACAGGTTGTTTAGGAAAGGTGAGAGGGCATGGAGTGGGTAAATGGATTCAGCCCCTTTGCATGGGAGTTTATCCCTGGCATGTCTATCTAGTTGATTTGTTCAGCCTTGGGGTTTTTTGTTTTGTTTTGGGTTTTTCTGTTTTCTCACTACATCCCTTAGAAACACAAATAATGCGATTTTAGCCTATTGGAAATCAAACGAAGATTCCTCTTACAGAGTTGCATGCATTCCACATGCCACAGGAGAACTAAAGGCAGAGGCTAGTGTAAACTGCTCCTAACCCATCTTTTCTGCCCATCAGTTTTAATGAAAGAAAAAAAAGACAAAAATAAAAACAGAGAGAGTCAACTTAAGCTACTCACTTTAGACACCAAAAAGGTCTGTTTTCTTGTCCTTCTTGTGCCAGTGAACTATCCTAAAGGTACATTTCATTGCTCCCAAGAAACTCCACGTTACAGAGTGCATGACTGAACACAGTTCATGGCTACTAGTGTGAAATCGTCCTTGCCCCATCTCCACATGCTTGGCGTTGTTTGCCTTTCCTCTGGTTAACATACTCCAGAGGAATTAGCTCATAGTGAACCTTCCAGAGTTGGAACAGTGCTGATGTGATCAATCCCCAGAGGGTCCCAGCTAGCTCTGCATGGGGAAATGGGGTAGAGGTAGGAGGTTGGCTGCTCTGTAGTACCAATGGCATTTGAAGCAAGTAGGGGCCACCTGGGGCTCTGAGCTTCATGTTTCAGCCAGATTCAACCCTCTGCAAAGAGGGGAGGGTGCACTGTGCACTTGTATGTGGTAGAATTAAAGTGGGACATTTTGACACAAGCATAGGGTTCCCAGAACTTGTCCTGGGCTACAGAAAAAAAATGAGTGGGATCAAGAGAAAAGGAGGAAGAAGAGGGAGAGGAGGAACATACAAGAAGGAAGAACAAGGCCTTGGTACACCAGCCCTTTCCAGTCCTTGCTGGAGAGAGCTGACAGTCCAGCAGCCTCTACAGGGCAGGCTGGAGAGAGACCAACAGACTGGTGTGAGTGTGGGGAGAGGAGGCACAGGTAAAATCCTAAGAATAATGGCTACTATGTCTCTTCTAGATGAAGAAACTAAGGCTCAGAAAGGAAGCGACTTAGCCATGATCCCCTTCCTTCACTCAGCAAGTCCTTACTAACCACTCCCAGTGTGTCACACTATGCTGAGGACTAGCGCAGGCATTTGAACCCGGGTCTGTCTCAGTGGGAACTTAGGAGTCAGTCTCTTTGGCCTTTTTTGTCCCTCTCCCCCAAACTGTCTTGGCAGCATTGCCCTGTCACCCCTAGGTGCTTTATTCAATGGCCCCACCCCCCAGAAAACCCTTTTTACCCCACACTGCTCACCCTGCTCCTTCCATGTGGCTGATCCAAAGCACTCAAATTCTCATGTCTCCCTGGAAATAAGAGAAAAATGTCCATGAGCAACTCCTAAAGTTCTGGCCCCTGAGCCACGCCTTTTAGTGCTCCCCAGACCTCCTCCCATACCATGCCTCCATCAGCCCCACCAAACTGAAATCTGGAGCTTTGGACTCCATTCTGGGCTAAGTAGAGAAGGACGGGATAGACGCAGCCAGCGCTGGCTGGCTCCACAGCTCCTGCCACCTCCAGTGTGCTATGGCCACCAGCTCTAGTCTGTAATTTATAGTTCCACAGCCCCATGCTGAGACCCTTTGCACATCTGCTGCTAATATTCTTGGGAGAACTATTGTGCGGGGGGGGGGGGGGGGAGATAGAGAAAGAGGTAAGAGGTGCCCCCTATTTCAGCCTAAAGTCTGAAGGTAGGCAGCATCCTTCAATGGGTTGCCAATGAGTCTCAGCCTTCAAGGACTGCTAGAACCCTAAAATCAATGCAGTTCTGCTCTGCCTGAAGAAACCCTGTGCCATAGAAATGAGGCTTCCCCACACACCCATTCTTGCTGTCTGAGAAGCATAAGATGGTTAGGAGGCAGAGTGGATCCCAAGGACAGATTAACCATTGCTTTCCAGTTTGGAGCTTGGACTTTGGAGCAGGATTGCGGTGGAAATCCTGAGCCAGTTTACAAGGCTTTGAGTAAAGATCTCTGTGACATCTTATCTCCCCTTCCTGTTTTCTGCCCTCTTTGTATCCCTCCCTCACCCCCACTGTTCTCCAGGAGCTGGCCACCTGCTTGCACTTTCCCATTGAGCAGACTCCTATCTTTACTTCACTAAAGAATACAAGAAATGGAAAGGTTTATTGTGGGCATTGTTGCAAAATAAGTTACAAAAATGTCATGCTAAATTTTTCAAATTCTAAAAAAAAAATGGAGGCTAACCTCCAAAGTTATGATAAATTAGCAGCTTAAATTTAATATACCGTGAAAGGAAGGCCATTGGCAGATTACTCATGAAAACTGGTAATGTCTACTTAAAACCATGAAGGAAGAACTAACTGTAAGTGTACCACACACTCATTGTGCGGGGTACTTCACATATGCTATCTCATGTATGCCCTTATGGGGTAGGGAGGCAGGGAACTACAAGCACAATATACCATGCTTGTGGTCACATAACACCAAGTAGTGAACTCCAGATTTGAATCCAGGCCTGGTGGCTGGCCTCCACTTTAACAGCAGTGCCTTGACGTGCCTACTAATCACATTCTACCTGCTTTTTCCCATCGCTCTTTATAATCTCTTCCTACCCTTCATGGGCTCCCAAAATGTATCTGAACCAGTTAAATTTTAAGAGGTATAATTCTGTCTTCACTTTAAAGCTCAACTCAATCAAGTTATTTTTGAACCGCCCACGTGTTTGGTGTCATGAGCTCCAGAAGTGGCCAAAGACATGCTCTCTGCTTCCAGTGAATAATTGAGAAATCTGGGTGAAGACACAAAACGGAACCCCCTTGGATGGATGAGGATATCGTGGGGCTGACACTGCATAGAAGCAGCTGAGAGTAAAACTTGAGGGACATTACTTTCTGAAGGCTGGAGGATTTGAAGAGAGCAGAGTACGAATTTGATGGTCTGCAAGGGAATCTCAGAAGCATGAGAGCAGAGCTGACAGGACTGAATTTCAGGCTGAATAGTCTAGATCACATACAGAAAAAGTAGAAGCCATTCTAGGTTCTGGAATGAGAATATAACACGATATAGTCATGTTTGAGATGGATCATGATGTTGTAGTCTAAAGGTGGCCCTGCATAAACCTGGACTAGAGCTGAGAAGTGGTATGTAAAGGGTGTTACCAGCCCTTGGAGGTAGGTCACTTATAAAGAGAGGATCACAGACAAGGGAAGAAGGAAGATGACTGTAGACTAATCTGAACAGGTCTTATTAATAAAATCAAACCTGAGCCAGGTATCGGGGTGAATGCTGAATGATCAGAGAAGCAGAACAAGCCAGCCAACCTCTCCTTGCCAGTTCCTCAGCTGATCTTGTTTCCTCAAACTGAATCCTCTAAGTCCTCATCCAGATGGATCTCAGCTGAACTGCTGCTCAAAAGCCTAAAAGCTTAACAGTCCTCTAGTTCCTGGTCCTCACATATACCTTTCTGCTTCCTGCCATCACTTCCTGGGATTGAAGGTGTGTCACCATGCCTGGCTGTTTCTGGCTTTGAACTCACAGAGATCCAGATGGATCTCTGCCTTTGGAATGCTAGGATTAAAGGTGTGTGTGCCACCATTTTCTGGCCTCTATCTAGTGGCTGTTCTGTTCTCTGACCCCAGATAAGTTTATTGGGGTACCTAATATATTGGGGGATATAATATCACCACAGATGACTCTGGGGTTTCCTAAGTAGACATAAACTAGGACTTGGAAGCTGCCAGTGGAGGGAGCCTAGTTTTACACACCCATGCTTTTAAAATACCTTATTCTGTTCATAATAAATTCTGGGTTTTTTTTCCAGAGCTGAGGACCGAACCCAGGGCCTTATGCTTGCTAGGCAAGCGCTCTACCACTGAGCTAAATCCCCAACCCCATAAATTCTGTTTTTATATACTGAATTAAGGCATAATGTTAATTCCATCTAGTATTTTTATGTGGAAAAATGTGTTGCAGCCAACTACAAAGAAAAATTTTGGGAATAATTTGGTGAGACAAGTATTATATGTTAAGTAAAAACAAAATGGTTTAACCATCGAGTCTCAATTTTACAAATACATATAATGAATGTGTGAGTATGTGGCTATGTACAGAAAAGCATCCAAAAGAATGATAGCAGTTGTTATCTTCAGTGATAACTTTTTTGAGACAGTGTTTCACTGTAGCCCAGGCTGGCTTCAAACTCATGATCCTCCTGCCTCAGCCTCCCCAGTGGCTAGGATTACAGGCCAGTGCCACAATATCCAGCTATCTTCATCTTGCATGATACTTTGCCAAAGTATTTTAACAGTAGTTATCAAGGATTAGAATTGTGGGTAATTTTTCTTTCCTCTATTCTTTTTCTGTATTTTCAAAGTTTCTAGCATGAATATATATTGTTTCACAGTCAGAAAAAAAAGTAACATGTATTTTGTTTAGCGAAAAAGACAGTAAGATCTAGGGAGACAGCTCAGTAGTGGAGCAGTTATGTAGCCTGTCCAAAAAGTCAACAAAAACTTTAATCTTTAGTTTAAGGTCTTATTTTCCAATTTCAGATTATAAAATATGGCTACCAAACCTATAGACCATTTCAGAAATGGACTAGAGGGTGAGTATGTTTCAGGTGCCATTTCCTCTAGGTACCTCTAGGAATTCTAGAGGATTCCATTTATCTTGAAAACCAGATTATCCTTTGTCTGACAAAATATAAATCCTCTTTTGTCCTGCAAAAGAGTAGAAAATGCAAATGTTTCCTTTTCCAAAATGCCCATACACTCCAAAGCAGCCATTTCAGTCTCTCCGGGTTTGGTCTTCTGCTCCACTGATGTGTAAGTCTGTTCCTCCATGGTCATGAGTGCCATAGCTATATAATAAATCCTAGGATCAGGTAGAAGGATTCCTCATAGTTTCTTCTTTTCAAAATCATTTTAGATAAAGGCCAGATGTTGCTGTGTACACCTGCAATCCCAGCACTCATGAAGCATTGTATTGATGATACAATGCTAGAATTTGCTACATAGTGAGACTATGTCTCAAAAAAGAAATTAGTTAGGGTTGGTCAAATGTCTCAGGAGTTTAAGATTCTTGTCACTGAGCCTGATGACCTGAATTCAATCCCTGTGACCTATGTATCTACTCAAAAGGAGAACTGACTCCTGCAAGTAATCCTGACCTCCATGCACACATATATACACATGCATCTGCACACTAGATAAATAAATGTAAGCAAAAATGAAGCTAAACCAGTTCTTTTGCTTTTCCGTATGAACTTTAGAATAACCTTGTCTAATTCTATAAAGTAATTTTGATGAGTTAGAAAGGACTTGTGTTAAGCCTATACTTCTTTGAATATAATTGACATCTTTACTATGCTGCATCTTCCAACCTATAAATATAGCATGTCTCAACTTTTAGATTTGGATTTTCTTCTTTTTCCATTAATTTTGCAGTGCTGAAGATTGAACTTTATGCATGTTTTATGCATGCTAGTGCAACCACTATACCGCCAAGCTACATCTTCATCCATTTTCACTTTTTTTGTTTTGAGACAGAATATTGCTAGGTTGCCTAAGCAAGCCTTGAGCTTCACTCTTCCTGCCTCAGCCTCCCACACAGCAGGGATGACAGGTGTGAGCCACCATATACAGCTATATTTTTATGTTCTTCATTAACATTTTGTAACATATCATAAAAGTATCAATCTACCAAGATATAGCAATCCATAATGTGTATGCTTCAAACATCAGTGTCTTGAAATACATGAAGCAAAACGGATATGGTTGTACTGGGAAATAGAAGCTCCATCACTAAGGCTGGGAAGATAGCCCAGTAGCAGTGTGCTAGCCTAGCATGTGTAAGGTCTTGGTTCAACCCTCATTTCAGCAAAGAAAAAAAAAGTATATGATTAGAGTTAGAGACTTTGGCATCCCTTTCTCATAAGCCAGTTTAGTAGATAGAAAAGAGTTAGAATATAGAAGAGCTCAACAGTGCTACCAATGAATAGGCTTTAACTGACATTTATAGACTACCCCAAACAACAGAATGTACATTTTTTAAGTACTAAAGGAACATATACCAAGACAGGACCATATGCTCAGCCATAAAACTTATCTCAACCAATTGAAAATAATTGAAATTACATAGAATGTATTTTCTAACCATAGTAATATCAACATAGAAATTATAAACCTCTTGCAAAAGAAAACTCTCCAGGCCCACATAGCTTCACTGGATAATTCTAATTCTACTGAAATGAAGAATTAACACCAATTCTATATTATCTCTTACAGAAAAGAGAAAAGAAAATTTTTGTTGTTGTTTGTGCGTTTTGAGGAAGGTGCTCTCTGTCTCAGTCTGTGTGCATGTGTCTACGTGACACACTGAGAGACAGAGACATGTGTGTACAGCACACATATGTTGGTCAGACTATACCTTGTTTGAGACAGGGTCTCTGTTCACTGCCACATCTGCCAGGCTAGCTGGCCTTTGAGTTTCCAGGGCTTCTGTCTCTGCTTCCCACCTCACAGTAGGAGCCCTGGGATTACAGATGTATGCTATGCAGACTCTGGAAATCTGAACTGGAGTTCTCATGACTTACACACTGAGCCTTCTCTCCAGCCCAAGACAGGTTTTGCTATGTAGTCCTGGCTGTTCTAGAACTCTCTATGTGGACTAGACTGACCTGGAATTTGTGGTAACCCTCTTGCCTCTGCCTCATGAGTATTTACATTACAGGAATATGCCACTGTGTCTCCCTGCCTCAACTTAACAGGGGAAAATGTAAAAAACAAAAACAAAAAAAACCTTAATCTACAAAAATGTACTGCTCTATGATACTGAATAATGAAATGGAATGTTTTCCCTCTAAGCTCCAGAGCAAGGCAAAGATGTCTAATCTTGGCCACTCTTATTCAAGATAGTACTGGGATTCCTAGCCAGTACAATAAGGCAAGAAAAGGAAAAATCTTAAAAAACATATAGATCAGAAAGGGAACAATAACATTATTTCTATTTTTTATGAATGATGGCTTATTTCAAAAATCTAAAGGAATTTTTCAAGAAAATACCTAGAACTATTAAAAAATATAACTCCATTCCCTTTAATCCCAGTACTTGGGAAGCAGAGCCAGGTGGATGTCTGTGAGTTCAAGGCCAGCCTGGGCTACAGAGTGAGTTCCAGGAAAGACACAAAACTACACAGAGAAACCCTGTCTCGAAGAAACAAAAAACAAACAAACAAAAAAAAGATCTTCCCACCTTAAAAGATACAGACTAGAAATGGATCTTCCCACTTCAAATGATTTAATTAAGAAAAAAATCCCTAACAAGTGTTCCTATCCACTTCGGTTTTAGTTATTTCCAGATGTAGTTAAGCCATAATAGGGTCATATTAAATTGCCCAAGCTAAACTTGAACTTCTTATGTAGCCCAAGCAGGCTTTGAATTTACAATCCTCCTGCCTCAGCCTACACCAGTGCTGGAATTACAGTCCTGTGCCACCAAGGCCTAGCTCCTACTGAAATATATTTAGGTATAGTTCCCTAAAAAAAAAAAAAAAAAAAAAAAAACGTGTAATCAAATAAAACGTCTGGGTTCCATAGTGGGCCAGCATTGATAATTTGAGGACAAAGAGAAGCACCTCATTGTTGCCTAGCAGGATACAAAATCATGCTCCCATTTGGCCTCCACTCATACGACCCCTTGGCAGGAATGGAAGTAGTACTGCTTGGTTTTTAGACAGAGCCTTCCTGTGTAGCCCAGGCTGGCCTGAAACTCCCAACCTTCCTGCTGCAGCACAGTTGGTCCTTTTTTTTTTTTTTACTGCTCCCCAGTAACCTCTACTGATATAGTAGTAGGTGGGTCTCCTTGGTATTCAATAGAAGTGGGAGAGGAGTCAAGATATTTCTAGGCTAATTTTCTATTTCAACTTTTCCTTCATCAATAAATATATTTTAGGTGTTAATCTGTGCCAAAAGCTGCTCTAGGCACTAGTGATATGGACTAGGAAAAATAGACTTTGCCTATCATAGAGCTTCTATTCTACTGAAACAGAGACACTATGAACAAATAAAAATATTTAGTGTTGATTACTGAATAATTCAAAGGAGCACCATTTTAGACCATGGCCAATAAAAGTCTTTCTGAGGAAATGGTGTTTGAAAATCTGAGTTTAATGAAGTGAGGAAAGGTTTACAAAAGTACGGTGAAGAATAATCTAAGTGAAAGGAAAAGTCGGGTTTAAGATACATGGAAGGGATGCTTTGAGTCTGTTTATTGTATATGTTTTAATATATAGTCCAAGTACAGATATCACATGAAACTTTTTTAAGTTAAAAACATTTTATTATGGCCAGGTGGGCAGTGGTGGTGCACACCTTTAATTCCAGCAACTTGGGAGGCACAGGCAAGAGGATCTCTGTGAATTCAAGGCCAGCCTAGTTCCAGGACAGCCATGGCTACACAGAGAAACCCTGTCTCAAAAAACAAAAAACAAAAAAACAAAAAAAAAGTTTTATTTAATGTGTGTGTTCAGAGGAGACCTTTTGAGAATTGGTTCTCTATTTCCATCATAGGGGTGCTGGAGATCAGAATCAGGTTGTAGTCCTGGAGGCAGGCACCTTTACTTCCTGAGGCATCTCACCAGCTTGAAACTTGTGAATTTCATAGATATTATTCCTCATGATGAAGCCATTTTAAAATAAGTTTATATAAGAAAGGTTTCTATTGTGATGTGTAAATATGGTGAAACTCTTGGCAGTATTGAAGTTTGAGAAGTACAGCGTCTCTGGAGAATTTGTTAGTTCCGTTCAGTAGGTGAGAAAACCAAATGTAGAGTGGGGGGATGGGATTCTACCTGGATAGGTGAGGATTGTGCTCAAACTTAGAAGAGGAAATAAACATTGTTTTCTTCTGCTTGGAGAAGCTGATTATCACACAAAACAAGTCAAAATTGTTTCAAGAGCAGCCAGCAGCCCCAATATGTTTAAACATTTTTGTGTTTGTTTTCCCAAAACACATGCTAAAGCAATGATACTGCACTCATCTTCCTCCAGCTCCTAGTGCTAAAATGATCGAGGGGCAAAAGGAAGGTGGGCAATTACTAGAGAAAATAAGGTAAGTCTCTCAGGGTTCTGGAATGCCTAACTGTTGACAACTTTTGGTCGGCAGGGAGGCTCATTAACCAACTGAGGTTGGGAGCTCTGCACCAGGTCCAGCAGCACTGAGGATCATTTGATTGCAGGGTTAACAGGCCCTGTTCCTGGGCCTGGTTGCCCAGGGGCAACTGCTACAGGATTCTCTCTGCTAAGGTGCAGCATACTCCACAGACATGCAGCCCCATGCACTCATCCGCTTTACCTGGATGGGGACATTCCCACACCACCGTCACCAAAATGCCACAACCTTTCGAGAAAGGGAAGCATCTTTATGACTCCTGGTTTGCCCACATCCTTCTGCCTCTTTGCAGCTCCAAGCATATTTTGGAGGGGGATTTCATAAAGATTTCTAAATTGAGTTAGAATTTCAAGTCTATTGTGACATGCAAATTAGTCCTGCTTGCCCGTTGGCAGCAAAGCAGCTGAAGTGCCTAGAGACGGGCCATAAAATGAAAACATCAAAGTGATTAAATGTGCCCGAAGAGCATAATTGAGTGCATGAATAAGAGAAAATAAAACAAATTGATTTTCTCCAGTGCCAGAAAAACAGAATAATTGAGAACAAAATAATAGACTTTGAAGTAATCAAAGTGAGGAATGCACCATAGTGACACAGAAACAGCCAGTTGTGGGAGAGATTTATTGTGTTTCTGTTATCATTTTTACAACTTTAATTTCATTAGCTAATAAATACAAATCAATTGAAAAATCAGTCAACCAGAGAGGAAGCAGTCCCAAGCCAAGATTTTTATTCACATCTCTAAAACAGACTGAGGTGGTGATCCACTTTCTTACACGTGTGCAAGTACACACACACACACACACACACACACACACACACACACCCCGCAAGCAGAACAAGTAAGTTCTGAAAAACCTCATTTGGAGGTGGTGACCGGCTGCCTCTTCTGCCTGCCTGTCACTTGCCACATACAGTTTACAGATTCAGCCATCCAAGGGTTAACTCTTCTACTCCCACCAAGTTCTCCATCAGAAAGAATGGACTGAGTATAAGCATCTTGGTTTACAAAGATGACAGTTTCATGACCCTGACCATACCTGCGATTGACCTTGTATCCTATTACTTCATTTGGGGGGGATGGGGATGGGGGTGGTGGCAGTTATGAAGCCCAACAGCAGCAGGAGTACCTGCCACTTCTGCAGTCCTGCTGAGGGTATGTGGCTTTCCGCCTCCATCCCCCCCCCCCAAAAAAAAAAAAACAGTGGCACTGAAATCTAATCTAAAAGTGAGAGGACCAAGCAAGACTGTGCCACCCCTTTTGGCATCCAGCTTGGTGGCTATGATGCTGGGCAAGACCAAGGGAGGAAAGCTAGATGGAGATAGATTTCTCCTGTTGAGCCTCACAGTAGAACATCAGGGACAGCAAGCCATGCTGGGACCAGGTGCTAGAAGATCACAGAGTAAACACGAGACTGCTTAGAAACTATTTTTATGGCTCCTCCAAGAAAAGAATCCCTCCACCCCACTCTTCAGCTGTTCATAGCTCAGTGGCCCTTCCCTTCAAGATCCACAGCATGGCTAATATGACCTGAATTGTGGATTTTCCTCTATCGGCCTTTGAGCTACTCTGGCAGTGGGTGGCACATCCAGATGTTCATGACACACCCTATCTCCAAGGCTCCATAGTTAGTGGCCGTGTCTTTGGCTCTAGTAAAGGTCTTGGGACCACTGGGACTGTAAACCAGGGTGTGCAAAAGGAGCTGGCAGTGTAAGACTGTCACTACTTGATGGCTACCATGGGATGGCATAGAGAAGAGACCATTGTGTCCCCTTGAATCCATCTTCTAGGAAACACCAAGATGCTGAAGAGAGTCTCAGACCTTCTAGTAGCATGCAAGGCCTAACTGGGATATGCCTTGAAGTGAGTAGAAGATACTAAGATTTTGTACAAGACAGCAAGCGTTTGTCTCCAGTTCAGGCTGAAAATCTCAGCTTCCATTTCCCACTGGTGTTTGGGTGGAGCAAATCATTTTGAAACTTTAAAGCATTATACAGATGTAAAGCTGAATTATCCTTCCTACTTCTGTTATTCCCATTATCCTTGACTTCCCAGCACAGAATTTTTGTCTGGAAAAAAAAATGTGGAGAAGGAACATTGACAAAAGAACCTGGGAGCTGTGACTCCCAAATGCCTGGGAGGCAATCACCCAGCCCAGTAGATGGACAACTGCTGAGACCAGCTCCACACGCTGCCTGGAAGGCACGCAGCCCACTCCTGTGATGTCACCTCTACAGTTACTTGTGCCCATCCCTCCACATGGAGCCAGCAGATTTAGGCACAGGAGGGGAGAAAAAATGAATCATAGGCTATTTTAGAAATTGCTTCGATTCCATTTGAGCCTGCAGTGGTGCCTTGCAAGCTGAGCAGAGCACCCTAAGCCACAGGGTAATGTGCTTTAAGTGCTGATAGCCTGGCAGTGCCAGAAGCCTGGTGAGATTAATCCACAACCCCAGGTTCTAATTCAGGTGAGAAAAAGACAAATGGTAATTGGTGGTTTGGCAGAAGTGTCATTGAAAGGCTTTCTGATGACAGGAAAGACTGTCATTCCAAGGCAAGCAATCCAGTTGACAGTTACCAGCTAAAAATTCAATCAGCCACCCATGTCAGCAACATGCCCAAGGCTGGATAGAATTCCTTTGCACTGAGCCAGGGGTGGTGTCTCTTATCCTAGCACTTGGGAGGCTGAGATAAGAAGATTGCTCAAAGTTCAGAACCAGTCTCAGCTACTCAGTGTGGTCCAGGGCATCTTGGGCTACAAGGTGATGCCATCTTAAAGGAGAACTGGAGGGATGACTCAGCAGTGATAATTTTCGTTTAAGAAAAGAACTGTTGGACTGCCATTGCCCCCAGTTAAAAGGTAGGCCCTCACAACTCTCCATCAACTAGAAAGCTCCTTCTAGATCATGTAAGTACCTCTCTCTTCCCTAAAATCCCAGCCACTTTGATCTTCTCCTTGCTCTTCATCCTGAGCTCTGGCCACAACCTTGTGGTTGTCTTTATACTTACTACTATGTTCCTGCTGCCTGCAATATTTTTCCCTTTTGCCCTTCACGATGCCATCTGCTGTGAGACCTTCTGTGCCCTTTCTGCCCTTAGCACTATACATATGCTTATCAGGTAGCCCTGCTGCTGTGGATGGTGATGTCCTACACATCCCTGCACTGCTGTGCTCCTAAAAGGCAAGAAATGTGCCTTGCTCTTCTCTGTGACCCTGGAACTGAGCATAGAGACCACTGTTGGCCAAGTAAAGGTGTGCACTGAATGTACAGAGCGGTGTACCACGGTAGACTGAGGGGGCCATGGGGTAAGGACAGGCGATTCCTAATATCTACAGGACAGCCTAGACAGCAACTTCCCAGGAACCATCATTCTTACGATGATTTCTCAGATATCTGCCCTGTGGCTCTCCAGACATTAGTTCCGTGCCTGGGTCTTGAAGCCCTGCTGTGTGCCGGACTCTGTAAAGGATGCTGACAACAGTGGGCATGATGGATACAGTTGCCACCTGCACAGAGCCTGTGAGGAGAGACGGGCTGACAGCAGGTAAAGAAGCACAGATGCTTGTAGTGTGCTAAGTACATCAGTGAAAATAAAACAGGACCACATGGCAGAAAAGGGCTGTTTAACGTGGGTGTTCCTAAGGCCTCGCAGAGGTGACTTTTGGGTTGAAACCTGTAGGCTCGAGGCGACAGAGTGATAAGAGGGTCAAAAATTAGACTGTCTACGGACAGCATCCAGAGAGAATGAATGAATGGCGAGTTTGGAGGAAGGGGATGCCTTGTAAAGGGAGACTCGTGTTCAGACCACACAAAGAAGCCCATGTGGCTAGAACTGAGGAGGTCTGACCTGAGCACTAATTCAATACCGTGGCTGCTACATAGTTGAGTATAGGGGACAGGGAAAGAAACCAGGAGCCAGCTTTGAAGCTACAAGAGCTCTCCATGCAAAGGGTAGTAGTGGTAGTGGTTCAGAGATGGAACAGTAGTGAAGGGGGAGGAAGCACAAGGATTTGTTCTTTCTCTGTCTCTCTCTCTCTTGGTTGTTTTTTTTTTTTTTCAAGACAGGGTTTCTCTGTAGCTTTTTTTTTTTTGGAGCTGAGGATCGAACCCAGGGCCTTGCGCTTGCTAGGCAAGCGCTCTACCACTGAGCTAAATCCCCAACCCTCTCTGTAGCTTTGGAGGCTGTCCTGGAACTCGCTTTGTAGACCAGGCTGGCCTCAAACTCACAGAGATCCACCTGCCTCTGCCTCCCAAGTGCTGGGATTAAAGGTGTGTGCCACCACCACCTGGCCTTGTTATCACTCTTGGAATTGGAATCCACAGGACTTGATAATGGATTGAAGAGGAAAGTTGTAAACAGAGGAAGAAATCAAACCTCTGTTCAGTGCCATGACAAAACAAAAACACCAATGGTCTGTTTTATATTCTAAGTGCTCGCTACTGACTACCAGCTACCTCAGTGGGTGGCAGAACATGTCCACCTTTCCAGAAAGCTCTTTTGGACAACACTGGTCTATATTAAAGAAGACCAAATCATCATAGAAGACAAGTCTCAGACTGGAGAAATATATATACTCTATAAAGAACCAGTTCAACATTAAGAAAACTAAGAACCCAACTTGGAAATGGCAAAAGATGTGAAAAGAAGCTCATGGATGATATACAGATGGCAAGAAATTGTATGAGTAGATTTTCAACATTGTGTGCCACAAAGGAACTGCAAATTAAAGCAACAATGTAGCACTGCACACCTATTAGAACAGATGCTGCCAACACCAAGGGCTGGAGGGGACATGGAGTAATAGGGCCTCTCAGTCTTTGTTGGTGAGAATGTAAAATAGTGCAGCCATTTGAGAGGATGGTTTACCAGTTTGTGCCAAAGCTAAGTAAACAGTCTTACTATATGATCCAGCAATTGCTTCCTTGGTATCTACTCAAATAAGTTAAAACTCATATCCATTAAAAACAAAAAAACAAAAAAAAACCTCGCACATGAGTGTTTATAGCAGCTTTATTCATGATCATCCAAACATGGAAGTAAGCAAGATGCCTTTCAGTAGGTGAATAGATCAACTGTGCTTACAGGAAATATGGAAAGCACTTCTATGTTCCTCTCCTCTATTATATTTTGCATTAGTTGGGTACTTCCTGCTCAGTCTTTCTGGAAACCTGAAACTGCTCTAAGTCTATTAACTGAAAAAAGTAAGACTAAGAAAAATATATACTAGCACCTAGCAAGGGACACAGCACAAGGGAACTACTACATAGTGTTCAGTGAAAAACTGGGTAAGCAAATGAATCTTTCAGTGGTAGTACATCCTGTAATCACAGGACTTGGGAGGCTGAGACGGGAATCTTCAGTTGGAGGCCAGTCTGGGCTACATTTCTGAGACTTGATCTCAGAAAACTAGAAAGAATCGACCAAATAATCAAAACAACCCAGGTCTCATGAGTCATGGCTCAGGTCTTCTTGTATATCAGAGGTGAAGGCTTAGTATAATTAATTATCCAAACCAGAATATTGAGAAGGAAATGGAGTGTCCTGAGTGTAGACTAGAAATTAGAAACAGGCCAGAAACTACATCTCGCTTCCAAAAGTGACCCACATTTACCACTGTGGAAACTTTGCATTAAAATGTGCATTTCTGAAAAAATACAGACCCACGGGGCATGTGGGCCTACCTAGTAACAAATGGCTAGATCCACTTGGCAAGTTTGTATATGTTGTTTGCCACAAGCCCTGACCCTCCCATTTGTATGTCTTACTCTAGGCCAAGCATGGGTTTCCACTCACACTCACACTGTTTTGGTTGTCTTTTTTTCTTTTTTGTTTTTTTTGGTTTTTTGTTTTTGTTTTTGTTTTTTTTTTTGGGGGGGGGGGGTTTCGAGACAGGGTTTCCCTGTGTAGCTTTGGAGCCTGTCCTGGAACTCACTCTGTAGACCAGGCCGTCTCAAACTCACAGAGATCCACCTGCCTCTGCCTCCCCAGTGCTGGGATGAAAGGCGTGCACCACCACCGCCCAGCTGTTTTCTTAATTTTTATAGTAGTTGAGCAAAAAGGAAACTGGTTTTGAGTCAGGGTCTAACTATGTATCACTAGTTGCCCTGGAATTCACTATTTAGACCAGGCTGGCCTAGAATGGGAAGGTTTGCCTACTTCTGACCCCAAGTGTTGAGATGAGAGGTGTGTATTACCACACCCAGCATGAAACTATTTATTATACTGGTCATGAGTCAAGGTGGGAAAATGATAAAAGCATCATAGCAGCTCCATGTCTTCTTGCCCTAGATAGATTTTGCTCACATGCAATAGATTCTCTGACTCTCTTGGCATTTAGGTTTGCCCACCCCCCCATATGAAGCCTGATCTCAAGATGTCTCTGAGTTAGTTGTATTTGCAACTTTCTCTTACACTTTCCCAGGCCTCAAACTATGTTAGCCTTTAGAATTTTCTCAGACTACCACCCACTGCTAGAAAAGCTGGACATTGCAGGGCGGTGGTGGCGCATGTCTTTGATCCTAGCACTCGGGAGGCAGAGCCAGGTGGATCTCTGTGAGTTCAAGACCAGCCTGGTCTACAGAGCGAGATCCAGGAAAGGGACAAAGCAACACAGAGAAACCCTGTCTCGAAAAAACAAAAACAAAAACAAAAAAAGAGAAAAGTTGGACATCAGGAGAAAAACAATGGACACTATTTATGCTTACATGTTTATTGTTACCCAAATTCAGTGTTGTTCATCATAAACTTTCGGTGGCAATTATTTCTGTGGTTTTACTTATTTGCCTCCAAATGTAATGACAGAGTAATTCAGGCGTAATAGTAATTCAACATCCACCTTTCCTCTCTGTGGTCATATGTTGCTAAATCAGTGACACAAAGTCTTATCCTTTCATGGATTCATTTATTCCCCAAGCACTGGCTATGTTTACAGATGGAGAGATCCTTGCTTTAGTAGTGGGGCCCTCTGTGGACTGTCCTCAGCAGAGGGTCACATGTATGGACAGAGTCTATGTTATAGAGTCCTGTCTAGGATAAGGCTTTAGGCTTTCCTCCCAGATGGAGTTTCTTAGCTCTAGAGGGTATGACCACAGTTAGCAGTGACCAAGAAGCAGCCCTACAGTCAAAGCGTCCATGAAGAGGCTGAGGCAGTGACCTGAATAAAGAGATGAGGCAAAGGTTAAGATGGCACAAGAGAAAGGAGACAGAACTCAGACACATCTTGAAGTTAGCTTTGGCAACCCAGAAGACATAAGGGGGGGGGGCATGAACCAAGACGTGAGGAATCAGGCATGGTCCAAGGATTTTGAGTTCGTTTCAAACACCAAAAATATGACCCAAAATATAAGAAAAAAATGTTGAATTTGGCCTCATCAAAATTCACTTTAGCTTTGCAAAAGAATTGTTAGTAGAACGAAGAGATAACAAATGTACTGAGATAAAATATTTGCAAAATCATATACCCAACAACAGATTTGTATCTAAAATATACAAAGAGCTCTCCAAACTCAACAGTAGAAAAACTACAAATTAAAGAATGGACATAAAACATAAAAGGGGATATACAAATAGCCAATTAACACATAAAAGATGTTTAAGACTATTAGCTATTAGGAGACATCAAAGGGAGATGACAACGAGATACCACTATATACCCACCAGAATAGGCAAAACAAACAACTCTGCATGCTGCCAAGGGTGTGGGGAACCTAGATCCCTACCAGCTCCCTGGTAAGAGCATAAATGGCACAGTGACTCTGAAGAACACTTCGGCAGTTTCTTATAAAACTAAATGTATTAGGGAGGCAGAGGCAGATCTCTGAGTTCAAGGCCAGCCTGGTCTACAGAGAGAGTTACAGGACAGCCAGGGCTACACAGAGAAAACTTGCCTCAAAAAAAAGACAATTAAATGTACACTATGTTCACACAAAACCTTGTATGTGAATGTTTATAGAAGCTTTATTCATAATAGCCAAAAAGCTCAGTTGTCCTTCAGTGGATGGTAGTTAAACAGACTATTACACATGCACAGGTATTTCATGAGCACAACTTTGATGGGTTTTTTACACTTATTAATTATACAAAGTAATGTGTTTCACTGGCATTTTCATACATATGTATCCTATCTATTGTTCATATTCAGCCTTATCTCCTTCTCTCTCCCCCCTTTGGATAGATCTTAAGGGCAGTACAGTGAGTGAAATGCCAGTCACGAAAGTTTATGTACTCTAATAGTCCATTTATATAACATTCTGGAAATGAAACTATTCTAGAGATGGAAAAACATTAATGGTTGTCAGGGCTTAGAGAAGGTGAAGTGGGCAGGATGGGAATGAGTAGATTTTAAATGGGTAGCAAGAGGAAAGAGTTATATTGTGATGCAATAGTTCTGAATCATGTTTGGAATAAAGATTACGTGAATCTACACTTGTGATAAAATTGTATAGAACTGCATACTTATTAACATACAAGTACATGTCAGACTCATGAAATACAAATATTATCTATGAATTATGTGAACGTCAACTTCCTAGTTTTGATGTGAATAACAATCATGTAAGGTGCTAACTGGAAAAAACCTGGTGAAGGCTGCATGGGCCCTCCCCATACTGTAGCTTTTGTTGTTGCTGATATTTACAACTTCCTATAGATCTGCACTGCTTCATTCTATTTATATGGCATTCGTTTGGGGGGGGGGGTTATTTGTTTCTTTTCTTTTTCTTTTTCAAGACATGGTTTCTCTGTGTAGTTTTGGAGCCTGTCCTGGAACTCACTCTGTAGCACAGGCTGGCCTCGAACTCAGAGATCCGCCTGGCTCTGCCTCCTAAGTACTGGGATTAAAGGTGTATGCCACCACCGCCTGGCTCTTATATAGCATTCTTGAAAAGACAATACTATAATGACAGAACACATCAGCAGCTGCCAGGTAGGCAGGAGGATGTGACTGCAAAAGGATGGCACTGAAGGCCTTAGGGGTCAGGAAACATCTGTGTCATTAACATGTATATGTGTTCAGAATCAGCTCTGTGCATTGAAGAAAGTCAATTTTACTATAGATTAATTTTTAAATAACTGAAGTAGAACTCAACCATAGAACACTATCCTAGCATGCACAGGGATCAGGATTTGATCCCAGCACCAAACACTAAATAAGATTTTCTTTAAAGTAGAAAAGCAACTATTGTTTGTTTTTTTTTTTTTTCTGATTACGTCCTTCTCTCCTTTCTCTTCCACTCATCCATCATTCTCCATCTACTGTGTACTTGCTGCTGTGAGGCACACTGTGCTAAATTTTGGAACTCAAAGGAGAACAGTATTCTTCCTGTTTCTAAGGACAAACATGCAGTAGAATTTGGACTCTGGTGTTTCTACTCAAGGAAATCGAACAAGGAGAAGACTGACCAAGGACCAAGTGAAGAAACTTTTTTTCTTGGTTTTTGTTTTGTTTTGTTTTGTTTTTTCGAGACAGGGTTTCTCTGTGTAGCTTTGAGCCTTTCCTGGAACTCACTCTGTAGACCAGGCTGGCCTTGAACTCACAGAGATCCGCCTGCTTCTGCCTCCTGAGTGCTGGGATTAAAGGCATGCGCCGCCGCCACCGCCGCCACCGCTGCCACCACCACCTGGCTGAAACTGATCACATTTAGAGCCTGCTCCTGTGTAGTGCTTTTCCAAGAGAACTCTTGGGCCTGAGGGAAAGAGAAGGCCCACTACTCCATACTGCATAGGTACCCACAAGAGAAAATGCCAGAAGGGTTGTGCCCTGTTAAGAAGTACAGAAGGTTGGGGTAGAAGAAGATTTGATGCAGTTAACTATTAACTCTGAAAAGTGTAACCTGGACGTGCACATGAGAGTGTATGTGTGTGTGTGTAAAAACAACCATTTGTTTTGTTCATAAATCTGGACTGGTGATGGAGCTGGGATCAGCTGCATGGTAGTTCTGGTTTGGCCTGGACCCACCCCATATCATCAGTCAGCTGGTGGTCCAAAACCCTGCTGATTTGTATACTGCTTTCTAGGATGACAGGGGTATCTAGGTCCTTTGTCTCTCATCATTTAAGGTTTATTCACATAAAAAGGGTCACCGCATTCCCAAGCTCAGCAAGAGAACTGGCCCCAAAATATAACTACTTATTTTCTTCTCCACAGCTCTATTGAGGTATGTCATTCATATATGTTATGTTACCTGAATCTGAATTCTGTTTTCTCTCCTGTTTGCAGGGAATCTGAAGCATGTGGTCTAGCTGACAAAAAGGGATCAGGTTTCTTTGCAGAGCTGGGAAGCAGTGCCTATAATGAAGACAGTGTGTTGATGCAAGCAGTTTGTGGAATTTGTGACTGCAGGGGAAATTTGGAAGAAATTACTTCCTGAAAATTTCCAAGGGGCACCAAGTGGCAGCTGGCCTCCTGGGGTAAGGAGGCGGCACCCCAGAGCCAGGCCTAGGGGGAAGAGGAAGATATCCAACATTTAAAGTGTTTGTTTTAAAGCATACCCACAAATCCAATTTTTAATCTTTCAAAGTTATTTTTAAGCAAGTTGGGGAGGGGGTATTTTTATCTTATTAAAGGGGACAAGTTAGAAGTTGCAAGAAAGTGGGATTGGGTGGTGGGCAGCAGACAGGCAAGTTTGGTCCCCAGGGCCATCTAGGTAGAGTTATGTGGGGGAGGGCTATCAGCAGACTTATGTTTTAGCATTATGCACCCAAGTTGTTTCTAATAAAATCTTCAAAAACTCAGCTCTGTCCCATTGTTCTCACTGCCACTGGCAGCACACATAGGACCCTCACTGTAAAATTTGGACTCTCATGGGGAACTCGTGTGTCCTCTGCCCACACGATCAGCTCTGTCCTATGCTGGGGCCTGTCCACGAAAAAGAAGGTGCAGGGTTATAGGCTCTATGTCAGGAAAGGGGCTTGTTGTACTCTGAGGAGGAGCTTGTCCTGCCAAGGATTCGGGGATAAGAACTCGAGCTCTCAGGGGCCATTTCCATGGGTAGACAGGACACTTGCAACTCAAGTGTAGATTGTTGATACACACGACCAGTGGCTGGTGTCATCTGGAAACATGATACAATAGTGATGAAAAGACAACCATTCAGCATGATTTTATAAGCAAATATTTATTAAGTTCTTTCAGCCACTGTGACAAGCCCAAGAGACACAAGCACAGCCCAGTCCTGGCCTTGGGCAAGGGGAAGAGAAAGCAAACACATGCACAAAGCTGGGGCTCACTAAACTGAGAGCAACTGGCACAGCCCAGCAGGCCCCCAGCAGCATGTCTGAAGGGATATTTAACTTGAATTTCCCCCAAGCAAGCAAGAGCATTCCACAGAAGGGAGTGAGAAAGCCTTGAGTGTGTCCCGAGCTGGGACTAGCCATGCTTTTATTAAACAGTGAGGGTGTCTGGTGGACCAGTCACTTCAAATGTCCGCTGTTCTAGTTATCCACTCCGGGCTTACGGCAGTTTGGCTTACAATGAAAAGAATGGGGAGGCACTGAATGGGCAGGTGCCGAGGTTTGCCCTCTCCAAGGTTTGCTTATCCCCTTTCAGCTTCCCATTCTAGTCCTTTCAAGGGGACCTACCTCCAACGTCCCTGTGAAGGCCTTAGTCCTGAGAGGCAACCGCCTGGTAAAACAATGGCTAGCGAGTACCCTGTGGCCTTTTCAGTGGAAATGGACCTGGTCAAGGATATGCCTCCAATATGGAGAGAACAGGAAAAGGTTCTGGGGGTACCAGGGGAGCCTTTTGCCATGGGACCCCTTCTTCTGGCTAGGCTGGCACTGCCAGTTCGACCTCAGTTCTGGCCCAACAGAGGACCCAAAATACCTACTGAGCTGATGACCTTCTGCCAGGCCTCAGAAAACTCTAGTGCAAGGGCCTCCGGGATGTCATGTATTGTATTCCTAGAGGATATGCTGGCCTGGAGTGCAGTTCAGTGGCAGGGCATTTGCCCAGCAGGTACAGGGCCCTGGGTTCTGTCCCTTAGCACATCAAAAAGAGGATGAAGGAGAAGGAAGGAGAGAAAGAAAAGACACGAAAACATTAGGTAAAAAAGAACAACAGGTAAAGCCAGGAATCGCTTAAAATTTACAAAATAAGTTGAAATACCCTAAGGTAGAACCATCATCCACAAAACCAACACAGCAGGTTAAGAACTGTTCTGTTCCGAATTATAAAGGCATGAAGGCAGTAATGGCTATGAGGAAAAGCACCAAACCATGAACTGAAATGGCTTTGGTGGACTAGGAAATTAGAAGATGATTTGTTTTGCTTTTGAGCTTTTCCCCCTATTTTTTCAGATTTCCTCTAGTGAATTACATTTTATTTTTACAATAGTAGAATAGGCTTGCGTATAGCTCAGTGGTAGAATGCCTGCCTACTATCCATGAGGCCCTGGGTTCCACAAATAAAGTAATAAGCTAAAAATGAATTGCTTGTTTGAGCGGCACTAATTAAACTGTCAGTTACCAAAAAAAGAGAGTAAGAAGAGGCTTGTTAGAAGGGGTTCAATTGGAGGAATGGGGAATAAGAGGGTGATGGGGTGAATGTGATCAAAATACATTATGTACATGTATGAAATTGTCAGAATAAATTTTACATTTTTGTAAACGGTCTTTATCTCATCCTCTCAGAGAAAGATCAAAGTCATTTGGAACCTATCACTGTGCAGATTTGTGCTCAGCCTTAGGGCTGTTCTTACTGCCCAGAAGGCTCTGAGTACAGCCCCAGGAGAAGTGGGCTCCAGGGTAAGGCAAGTGTATACTAGTGTGAGCTTGCCCTCTCGTCAGCCAAAGACTGCTGTCCACCTATCTACTGCAATACTAAATTCAAACCCAGTGATTCTAGATAGAACCATGAGGCAAACATTAGAATGCACCCCTTCTTATAGGTCATTTCTACTTGAAGTATGCCCTCTTTCCTACTGGATAGGTACTATCATACCCACTTTAGAGATGAGGACACTGAGGCTACAAACCGATGAGGCTTGCCCAGTAGTGAGTGGGAGAGAACAACCCTAGCCAGAACTGCAAGCTTTTCCATGGCCCCACACTAGTGCAATTAGAATATTTTTTAAACTGTGACTTTGGAGTAAACAACTTTCTGATTGCTTACAAAGTCCATGCTGGATCAAGGCACACACTACTTCTGGGCCCTCACCCTAAAACAAATAAATGAACTAGTCCTGCTTTTCAGCAAGGTGGTCAGCCTCGCTGGCTCTGTTCCCTCATGTGGAAAGTAAAGCAAATTCATTCTGTACTTCATGGGCTCTTGTGAGGTGTTACTGACTTTTCAAAGACAGGAGCATCTGAAAAGAGCCTCAAAAACTGAGTAGGGGCACGTGCCTATAATCTAGTACTTGAGAGGTAGAGGCAGTAGTTCAAGGCCAGCCTGGGCTATCTGAGAGCCTGCGTGAAAAAGCCCAAACACTGTGCATATGAGGGCTTCCATTGGCTCACAAGCACATGCCAGGGCCTGAAAGACTATAGGAAGACTTTAGGGTGTGTCTACAACTTGAGGGTTAAGAAAAACAGCCATCTTAAAAAGAATATATGTGTGTAAAGCCCTGGAGTCAATTCCCACCACTGAAGGAAAAGAAAATATATATATATATATATATTGGATATGCATGTATTTGCATAAAACATCTTTGAAAAAACACACAGGAAACTGGGACACTTGAGTTGCCTCCAGGCAGTGAAAGCAGGTGGCAAGTGACTAGGGAAGAGTGAGGTAGACTTGCACTGTTTCTTTTTGTACCTTCTGATTTTTTAACCATGTGAATGTATTACCTGGTCCCTGAAAAAGTAAATAAATAAAATTTAAAAATAAGAAAAAAGCCAAGGGAAAATCCCCAAGCCAGCTTACCTTTTGGGGAGAGTGGCTGTACCTCTGCTACATTCATTGTGAGCTGTCACAGAGAGAGCAGTATATTTCCAATTCTATATTTAAAGGGCTTTTTCTCAGGCAGAAAGACTTCTTTATTAGAAAATCAAATATTGTCAATCAACAGAAAAGAGAAGATAGAAAAAGAGGAAGGTGAGGAGAAAGAAGGAAACAGAATGGAAGCCGCTAGCCGGCTGAACCCTTCCCAGAGGGTTCCTGCGGCCATTCTGCTGCTGTGTTTGCCAGGTCCTATACCCCATGCTCAGTGCTGGCCCACAGCTGCCCAGGAGAGCCTTGGCAAGCAACACACCTCATACTGCCTAAATGTGAGCATCTCTCTGACATTCATTAGCTCTGGGACCTTGTCCAAGTAACCCACTCTCTCTGAGCCTTAGTTTTATTATCTATCAAGTATACTCTCTGGCTCTCCCTCCAGGGAGGGAACACACACACTAATAATAACAACAACAATAACAATAACAATAACAATAACAAACTCAGGTACGTGCCTATAGCCCCACTTACCGAAGAGGCTGAGGCAGGAGAATCACTTGGAAAAAGAAAGAAAAGAAAAGGAAAGGAAAGGAAAGGAAAGGAAAGGAAAGGAAAGGAAAGGAAAGGAAAGGAAAGGAAAGGAAAGGAAAAGGGGGGAAAGAGGGCTGAGGGGGTAGCTGAGATAATAGAGGGCTTGCCTAACATGTGTGCAACCTGGGCTCAACCTCCAGCACTGCATAAACCCTGCACAGTGGAGCACTCCTGCGATCCCAGCAGGAGTTCAAAGCCATCCTTAGGGATATAGTGAGTTTAAGGCCAGTCTGCACTAGAGACTATCTCCAAAAGAAAAAAGGCACGAAAAAATGAGAATGGGAAAGAAGAAAAGAAATAGAAGGGAGGCAGGAGAGAGGAAAGTGTGAAAGGAAGGGAAAAACTGTCAACAAGCTGCAAAGCACAATAACAACATGTTGGGTTAGGGGTTTTTTTGTTTTTGTTTTTGTTTTTGTTTTTTTAAGTTTCATCTGCTACAGATCCAAGGAAAAGTGTTCACATGTGAAATAATATATCTTGGGTTCAGTTTTAAATACTCTGGAGGAGAAAGTGTATGCTGAGGGAGACAAAACAAAATATGAAGAATGCTGATCACTGTTGAACTATGTTGCATTATACTACACTCTCCACTTTAAAAAAAATTCTAATAACAACGACAAAACCTAAGATGTGAGGCCAGAGAGACAGCATACATGGTTGAAGTGATGGGCATAGTGGTACATGTCTGTAGTCCCAACACTGGAAGGCAAAGGCAGGGGATCCTGGAGACTCGCTCACTGGCCAGCAAGCATAATCAGAATGACAAGTTTCTGGATCCGTAGAAGACCCTGTCTTCCTGAGCTGCGGTGGCGCACGCGTTTAATCCCAGCACTCAGGAGGTAGAAGTAGGTGGATCTCTGAGTTCGAGGCCAGCCTGGTCTACAGAGCGAGATCCAGGACAGCCAGGAATGTAATACAGAGAGACCTTGTCCCAAAAGAAAATAAAAACAACAACAACAACAAAAAGACCCCGTCTCAAAAAAAATTAGAGAGGTAGTGAAGACATTGCAACCGCAGGCACCATAGACATGCACACACACAGAGAAACGCACATACACACAAACAGAGACATCTAACACCACATTTGTTACTGTACTTAGTACATTCTTCATCCTTTCTCCTACACTCCCCCCAAAGAGTTTTCTGCCAAAGGAAGTTGTCTTTCCAGAGAGCCAATGCAATCCCAAGCAAAAAGAACAAGGCCAGAAGTATCACCATAGCCAATTTCAAGTTCTACTGCACAAACAGCATAGTACTGGCACAAAAAACAGACATGTAGACCAATGGAAGAGATGACTCACATAGCTACAGTCACCTGATTTTTTTTTTTTTTACAAAGATAAACGTTTTGAATTTGCCAAAAACATACATTGGTGGGAAAACAGCCATGTCTTGCTTACTTTTCTGTTGCTGTGACAAAAGAAACGGGAGGAAGTTCAAGATTATAGTCCATCATTTTGGGAAAATCACAGTAACCGAGGTTTGGAACAGCTGGGTACATTACATGCCCAGAGACCTATCTCTCAAGTGGCTCTAAGTCTCATCAAGCTTACAACTGACATTAACAATCACAATCCTTTTCAACAACTGCTGGCAAAACTGGATATTTACATGCAGAAGTTTGAAACCACATCCCCATCTCTCATTATGTAGAAAAACCAACTTAAAATGAACCAATGACCTTAATATCATTCCTAAAACTTTAAAATCAATCAAGAAAAGGGTAGAGAAAAAAACTTCAAGATATCATCATAAGCAGGGCCTTTCTGAATAGGATTCCAGTCATTCAGGAAATCAGAGCAAAAACTGACAAATAGGACCTCATGAAATTACAAAGCTTCTGCACAGCAAAGGAAATAACTGAGTGAAAAAATAACCTACACGACAGGAGAAAAATCTTTGCTAGCTCTACATCCCACAGAAGATTAATATCCACACTCTACAAAGAACACACGGAATCAAACAATAAGTAAAGAGACCATGCAAACAATGTATAGGCTAATGACATGGGCAGACAGTTCTGAAAAGATCAAAACCAGGGCTGGAGACATGGCTCAGAGGATAAAGCATATGCTAAGCAAGCATGAGGATCTGACTTTGAATCCCTAGAACCCACGGAAAACCGAGCATTTGATCAAAAGTCCGCAGTCTCAGTTTTCCCACTAAAGAACAGAGGCAGAGACAGGAGGTTCCTGAAGCTTACAGTCCAGCTAGCCTGGTGTATGTAGTGACAACCAACAAAAGAAGCCTGTCTCAAGTAAAGTGGAAAGTGATAACCAGGAGCGACACTCAATGCAGGTGGTCCTCTGACTTCTAGACATGCACTATGGCATGTACACACACACACACACACACACACACACACACACACACACACATACACCCATGCCTGCACACACATATACTCATACACATGCACACATACAAAATGTATTTTTAAAATAAGTACAAATGGCCAATAAACATGAAAAATGTCCACCAGCACTTCCTATCACAGAAATTCAAATTAAAACTCTTTTCATCAAGAAAATAAGAAACAACCGGGCGGTGGTGACACACACCTTTAATCCCAGCACTGGCAGAGCCAGGCAGATCTCTGTGAGTTCGAGGCCAGCCTGGGCTACCGAGTGAGTTCCAGGAAAAAGGTGCAAAGCTACACAGAGAAACCCTGTAACAAGTAACAAGAAGAGCAGATAAAGATGCAGACAAAAAATCACCTTTCTACACTGCTAGTGGGGATGGAATTAGTGCAGCCTCTGTGGAAGTCAGTATGGTGTACTACATGACCCAGCTATACCATTCCTGGGTGTTTTCCTAAAGGTCTCCAAGTCAACACACCACAGACATGCTTGCACAACAATGTTTATCACATCACTAATCACAATAGCTAAGCTATAGAGCCAAGCACAGTATCCATCAACAGAGAAACAGATAAAGAAAATGTAATTTATATACACAATGGAAGTTTTCCAGCCTTAAAGAAGAATGACATTAAGTCACTCACAGGAAAATGGATATGACTGAAAACAATTATTAAGCAAATTAAGTCAGTCTCAGGAAGACAATATCACGTTGTCCTCTCATTTCTAGTTCTTAGATTTCACATAGATACATAATATGTATGTACAGATGACATGAAAGTAGAAGCAGAGGAATGGGAGGGGGAACTGAGAGGATAGTGGGGTTTGGGGGAGAATATGCTCAAAGTGTATTTATATGCCTACATGAAAATGGCCTTCTGTAACCCAGAATATTAAAAAATAAAGGCCAGACAGTGAAGGAATCACATACAAAATCCCTTAAATAAAAAATATATTAACTTTAGAAACTAATAATAATAAATAAATGCTAAAAAAGAAAATTGACTTCCTGGGTGTGGTGGCTCACATCTATAATGACAACACTGTGGCAGAAGGATTGTCATGAGTTTGAAGCCAACCTAAAACTATAAAGTGAGACTCTGTCTAAAAAATAAAGGAAAATAAAAGAAGTGGTTTGATCAGATTTGAATCATGAAAAGCTTGCTTTAAGTGCCATATGAACAGAAATAAGGAGCCTTCTGAGACCCAGCTCCAAAATGTACAAGTCATATATGCATGATGTTATGTCACTCACAGGAAAATGGATATGATGGAAAACAATCATTAAGATGTAATGCCAGCCACATAAGGACAGGGAGGAGGGGTTTTTTAGAGTGTTTTAAAGAGTGTGTGTGTGACACTGTGTGTGTATGTCTGTGTAGGAGCATGTGCACGTGAGTGTAGGTGTCCATAGAAACAAGAGGTTTTGTTTCCCTCTGAAGCTGGAGTTAAGGTATGAGCCACCCAAGTTGGGTTCTGGAAACCAAATTTGGGTCCTCTGCAAGAGCAGTACACATTCTTAACTGCTGAAGCACTTCCCCAGCTACCCCCTTTTAGGAGTTTTGAGATGGGGTCTCACTCTGCAATCCAGGCTTATCCCCCGTTTCAATCTTTCAAGTGCTGGGATCACAAATATGAGCCACAACACCTAGCTGGGAAATTATTTGTGTCTGTTTTTGTGTTGCTGGAATCTTAAATAGATCTTTTAATAAAAATCCTCGTGCCAGATATTGGGGTAAATGCTGAAAGGTCGGAGAGACAAAGGAACAAGCCACTGCCACGTCTCACCTCACCAACTCCACAAATCAATCCTCTGACGGAATGTCTCTGAAGCTCTCCAGCCGAAAAGCCTTTAGTTCCTGTCTCCTCACACCTTATATACCTTTCTCCACCTAAGCATCACTTCCTTCCTAGTTCTGAGATTAATGGTGTGTGTGTGCTTCCCAAATACTGGAGATCTCAAGTGCTGGGGTTAAAGGCATGTGACTCCCAAGTACTGGGATTAAAGGCGTGTGCTACCACTGCCTGGCTCTGTTTCTCTCCTAGACTGAGTCAATCTCATGCAGTCCAGGGTGGCTTTGAACTCACATAGATCCAAATGGATCTCTACCTCCCTAGTGCTAGGATTAAAGGTGTGTCATCACTGCCTGGCATCTATGTTTAATCTAATGGCTTGTCATGTTCTCTGATCTCCAGGCAAATTTTATTAGGGTACACAATATATCACTACATTTTTGTGCACAAATGTAGCCCCAGTGCCTGGAATGTAGTTTGGTGCCCAATAATATTTATGAAGTAAATTGTACATAGATGAATTTATACTGATCTGTGATCTGATTTTGTTTTTTGAGACAGGGTTTCTCTGTGTTGTCCTAGCTGTCCTGGAACTCACTCTGTAGACCAGGCTGGCCTTGAATTTAGAGAGTTCTGCCTGCCTCTGCCTCCTGAGTCCTGGGATTAAAAGTATATGCCACCTCACCCATCCCCCTGTGACCTGATTTTTTTTTTTTGCTTAAATTACACACTATATGTGGCTTTTCCATACCAATGCACAAAGAGCTACCTTGCTATTCCAATAGCATAGGAAATAATTCCAAGAACTGACAAATGGAATAATATGAAGTTTTAAAACTTCTACAAAGCAAAGGAAATAATCACCAGACTGAAGAAACAGTCTACAGAATAGGAGAAAATTTTGCTAACTTTACATCACACAGAGAATTAATATCTGAGATATTTAAAAAACTGAAAAAAATATCAACCAGGCATGGTGATGCATGCCTTTCTTTAATCCCACCAATCGGAAGGAGAGACAGTCAGATCTCTGAGTTCAAGACCAACCTGGTCTACATAGAGAGTTCCAGGACAGCCAGGGCTACACAGAGAAACCGTATCTCAAAAACAAAACAAAACAAAACAAAAAACCATGGATTTAGAGAAAACATGTCTCAAAAAAATTATGTGTACACATACGATGTGTAGTACACATGCACATATATATGCTTATATATATTGAAGATAGCTTCAAAATCAAGGAAAAGTCCGGACACACATTGTTTATTAAACAGTTGAGAATGCTAGAAACAGTGCTTATGCCTATATTCTGCACTTGAGAGGTAAAGATGAGAGTTTGAGAGATAAAAGAAAGAGTTTGAGACCATCCTGTGCTACACAGTGAGGACCTATCTCAAAAAAAATAAATAATACCAAAAATCATGCGGTTAAAAAATGGGCTAATAAACTGTACAGACAGTTCTCAAAAGAAGAGACACGAATGAAGACTAAACATTTTGATAAGTGTTCAGCACTCTTATCCATTTAGGAAATGCAAATGAAAATTACTTTGAGATTCCATCTTACCCCAATCAGAATGTCTGTCACAGAGAAAACAAATGACAACAAATTCGGGGCAGGCTGAAGGGAAAGATGAACACTTATTTTCTGTAAACTATGGAAGCAGTGTGGAAGTTGCCCCAAAACACAAAAATAGACTTACCGTATCACTCAGTTACACCACTCCTGAATATAGAGCCACAGATGTGTGCATGTGTATGCACATAAATAAATGATAGATAGATAGACAGACAGAGAGATAAAATTTTTGACAAGGTTTCACTCTGTAGACCAGGCTGGCCTCAAACTCACACAGGCCCGCCTGCCTCTGCCTCCTGAGTGCTGGGATTAACGGTGTGCGCCACTGCTCCCAGCAAATAATAAACAGTTTTTTTTTTAAAGAAAAGAAGCCAGGCAGTGGTGGCGCAAGCCTGTAATCCCAGCACTCGGGAGGCAGAGGCAGGTGGATCTCTGTGAGTTTGAGGCCAGCCTGGGCTACCAAGTGAGTTCCAGGACAGGCGCAAAGCTACACAGAGAAACCCTGTCTCGAAAAACCAAAAAAGAAAAAGAAAAAGAAAAAAGAAGAAAGAAAGAAAGAAAGGAAGAAAGAAAGAAAGAAAGAAAGAAAGAAAGAAAGAAAGAAAGAAAGAAAAGAAAAGAAAACAATGCTATGGGCCAGCAATGTGGCTTATTTGGTAGGGTGCTTTCCTACCATGCATGAGACCCTGGATTGGATCCCCCACACCATATCAACCAGGCATGAGGGTGCACAACTGTAATTCTTGTATTGGAGAGGTAGAGACAGGAGGATCCAAAGTGCAAGGGTCATCCTAGGCTATAGAGTCAGTTCCAGGCCCGCCTGGGAGACTTGAGACCCTGCCTCAAAAAGAAAAGAAGGGAATTTACTCACAAGAGCACCCACAAAGTGAAATACTCAAGCAAAAGGACCGGTATCCTAAAACTGTAAAATGATGCTGTCTTTCAAGAAATTAAAGAAGGCATTTTTAAGTGGAGAAACATCCCATGTTCACAGAAAAGACAATTTTGGAAAGGTGCCAATTGTATCTAAAGTAAATACAATCTCTATAAAAAAAAAATCTGTTATATGTTATATGACTGTTTTGCATAAATTCCATCCTGAAATGTATATGTTAATCTCAATGGACCTTAAATAGTCAAAATTATCTTGAAAAGAAAAAACTACAACTGGAGGACTCACACTTGCCAGTGAAAAACAACAAACAACTTATTACAGTTAGGAATGGTGGTGCACGCCTTTAATTACAGCACTCAGGATTGCTGTAAACTGGAGGCCAGCCTGGTCTACATAGACAGCTCTAGGCTAGACATGACTACATAGTGAGAGCTTGTTTAAAATTGTTTTAATTATTAAGAAACTGTAGTAACCAGAAGAGTATGTTACTAGCATAAGCCCGGGCGTAGAGGTACAATGAAATCAAACTGATAACATAGAAATAATCTAAGTATAGCCAATTGATTTTGAATCAAGTATTAAGTCCATTCAATGGGGGAAAACTCTCTCTTCAACAAATAATACTGAGACAACTACATTTCTACATGCAAAAGAATGAAGTTTAACTCCTATCTCACAGGAGAAGCAAAAATGAATTTGAAAGAGATCACAATTTTGTAAGAATCCAAACTATAAAACTCAGAAGAATACACGGGAGTAAGTCTTCAGGACCTTGGATGTGGCAATGGATTCTTAGATACGACACTAAAGCATAAGCAACAAAGGAAAAATAAATCGGACCTCATCAAAACTAACAGTTTTTTCCTTGCAAAGGCCATTACCAGGAAACCAGCACTAGAGAAAAACAGGGAAAACACTTCAAGATCTAGGCATAGGCAATGACTTTCTGAATAGGACTCCGATAGCTCAGGAAATAATAGAACTGACAAATGGAATCACATCAAATTAAAAAGCTTCTGCATAGCAAAGGAAACAATTATCAGAGTGAAGAGACAGCCTCCAAAGTGGGAGAAAATCTTTTCCAGCTATTCATCTGACAGGGGATTAATATCCAGAATGTATAAACAACTCAAAAAATTTAACATCAAAAGAACAAGTAATCCAATCAATAAATGGACAAATGAACTAAATTGACATTTTTGCAAAAGTACAAATGGCCAGTAAGTATTTTTTTAAAAAAAAAAAAAAAAAAACTGTCCCACATCCTTAGCCACCAGGGAATACAAATCCAAAGTACACTGAGAGTCCATATCACCCCAGTCAGAATGGCTGTCACCAAGAAAGAACTGAGCAGCCGAGCATGCTAGCAAACAGCTTTAACCCCAGAACTTGGAAGTCAGGATCTAGCGCGGTCTCTGTGGGTTCCAGGACAGCCAGAGCTACATAGTGAGACCCTGCCTCAAAAATCAAAAAGCACAAAACAACAAATGCTGGTGAGGATGTGGAGTAAAGGAACCCTTCCTTATACACTGACAGTAGGAATGTAAATTACTTCAGCCATTGTGAAAATCAGTATAAAAGTTTCTTAAAAACCTAAAAAATAGAACTACTCTATGGGCAAGTTGCTGACCAGAGTTCCATGCTCTAAGGTCATATAAAGGTAGGAGAGAACCAACTCCACAAGGTTGTCCTCTGACCTCAAGACACACTTCATGGCATTGATGCCCATGAATACACAACATGCACACACAAATACACGGTAATAATAATAAATATTTTTAAAAGAGTTTCCATGTGATCCATGAATACCACTCCTGGGTATATACTGAAAAGGAATTTAAAGCCAGCATGCCTAAAGATACCTGGACATCCATGTTTATTGCAGCATATTCATAATAGCCAGCTATGGCATCAGCCTAAGTACCTATCAATAGGTGAATAAAGAAAATAGACAAGGGGCGTATTATTTAAGCATAAGGAAAAATAAAATCCTGTGATTTGCAGAAAAAAATGAATGAAACTGGGGACTACCATGCTGAGGAAAAGAAGTCAAACTCAGAAAGAAGAATTGAACTCAGAATCTGGATTGAAGGTATAAAGACAGAAGAGGGAAAATAAGACAGGGTGATGGAGTGGTGAATATGATCAAAGTACAATATATATGCATGTACATAAAATTCACCGTGAACCAGACATGATGGCACAGGTCTGTAATTTCCGCACCTGTGACATAAGGGTAGAAGAAAATGGGAGTTCGAAACCAGCTTGGATTGAATAGACCCTGTCTCAAAAGAAGTTCCCATGAATACCGTTATTCTGAATAATTTCTATATGCTAATAAAAATTGTGAGAAGAAAAATAAAATGAGGGACTGGGGTGTAGCTCAATGGTGGAGTGCTTGCCTACTGTGTAGGTGCCCTTGGGGTCAATTCCCACTGGGCAGGGGTGACAGGGAGTGGGGAAGGAGGAGAAAATGGAAAAACACAACTCAAAAAGACAATTCCGTTTTTAACATGAGCAAAGAACTTAGAGATTTCTCCAAGGAGGACATACGAACGGCCAACAATTGCATGAAAGGATGTTGAACATCATTAGTCATTTGGGGAATGCAAATCAGAGCCATAATGAGATGCCATTTCACACACACAAGGATGGCTATAATTCAAAAGTGAAACAATTACAAGAGTTGAGTGTGTGGAGAACCAGAAGCCCTTGTGCATTACTAGGGGGAATGTACAAATCCCACAGCTGCTGTGGAGAACAGTTTGGTGATTCCTCACCAAGCTAAACATAGAATTACCCTACCTCCCAGCAACTCCACTTCTAACTACATGCCCTAAAGAACTAAAAAGAAGCTTCCAAACAAATGGCAATAGTTGAAAGGTAACCAAATAAATATTTTAACACCAAATAAACACCCATAAACTAGTGAATGGAAAATTGTGGTATCTGCATACAACAGAATACTATTGAGCTGTAAAAAGCATTACGTTTTGAGACGTGCTAAGGTACTTGAAAACAGGCTCAGTGAAAGAAATCAGACAGAAAAGCACACACATATTGCATGGTTCCATTTACATAAACTATTCAGAATAAACTGGAGCCAGTAGAGCATACCTGTATGTAAGAAGAGAGTTACATGGGCTACAGAGTAAGACCCTGGCTCAAAAATAAACCACAAATGATGACGATGATAAGTTAAATAATATACTTTAAATAATAAATTAAATAAGCAAATCCATAGACATCAGTTTGGCTCTTCCCAGAGCATGGCTGAAGTGTGAACAACTATTGAATAGACAATGGCTTTATTTTGGAATAATGACAATGTTTTGGAACTAGACAGCAGAGGTAGTTGCACAACTTTGTGAACACGCCAAATGCCACTGAATTGCTCAGGATAAAATGGTTGATTGTCCTGTGAATTTCACCTCAAAAAAAAAAAAAAAAAAACCCACTGCAGTGAAGATGCCCCTATTGATCCCCTTGCTCATGTGTAGTGTCACTTTCTCAAGACAAATCTGTAGAAAGGCACCAGCTGGATCAAAGGGCATGTGCATTCAAAACAAACAAAAAGATGATGGGTTGGGATTCTCAGAAACTTGGCCGCAGTTCACACTGCAGCCTCTCTGTGTGAAGGTGGCTTGCTAAGGCACCTTCTCCTCCACTCTTCACGGGTCTAAGAGACTAAGGTAACCACTGTTGGAATTTTCACTTTTCATTCATGAGACTGAGCATGTTTTACATGTCTGTTGGTAAATCTTTTTTTAAAAGAAGGCTTATTTTTTGTCACTGCTCCAAATAAACAAAATAATTAGAAGATAACCCCCAACTCAATTCTCCCACTCCCACAACATTCTTCTCAACGCTAATAGTTTTCCCTAAACCACAAGCATAAGTGCTTCTGGTATTTTCATAAACAGCGTGGCTGAAAAACAGTTCAGAGAAAATTTAACAGGATTCTGCCCTCTCACAACCTCTGGTATAGGAATCCTTTTACAGAGTGGTGTGTTTAGCTATTGCTTTAGAGTTCCTCTTGTGCCTTCTTCTTCTGGGTTTTTCTCTTCTTGAATTACAGGGGAGTTTGTAGTTCACTGAAGATAGCCAATAAAAATCACTTAATTTGAGACTATCTCCACATTTCTTTGGTTATTTAACTAACAGTGTCTCCCACTGTGATGTGGATCTTTCCCACCTTCTCAGGCTCAGTACCCATGACTGCCACATAGTGGGACCTAAGTCAATGCTGGAAGGACTCAAGGGGAAGAACAGTTACTAGAAGCTTCTGGTGGTTCTCCAAAGCTTTCCCTAAAAGGTACCTAAGTGCCTTTTGCAGCCCTGTTGGGAATCACTGTGGGTGTCAGGAGACATAGGCTAGCATTTGTTGGTAGTGGTGATAAAGAACACCTCGTGAGGAGGGTTGTGCTGAGCTGAGAGGATTATATGCATGTTTGTAAACAAAATCAGGCAGAAAACAAACCATCAAAATCAGAAATCAGTTGTGTATTGGCAAGGGTGGGAAGTGCCATTCTCAAAGTCTGCTAAGTATCATGTACTTTTTCACTTTTTTTTGGGGGGGGGGTCTGGCCCTGGCCTGCCATGGCCAATCAATCATCTCCAGCCCTCTCCTCTGCCAGGATGACGAGAACTATCATTGTCTTGCAGCTTTCCTTCTAGAAAGCCCAGGCTGCCTTCTCCTAAAGGTGCCTGTCCCCTGCTTATTGGTCCCAGGACACGATCTTGGCGTTACTAGCAGCATGGGAAGCTGGAAGGAGGGAAAACCCACCCTTCCATCCCTGTTCCTTCTACAGGAAGTTGAGCCTTCTTCTCTGTCAGCCACCATTCAGCTTGCACTGGTATCTTTGTCTCCTCTTCAGAATGCCCTTCATCCTCTTCAGAGCCCATCTGGCCCAGCTGATCTCTGCACCCACCCCTCTGATTCTCCTGCAGCTCCTCTTAGGGTGCTGAGGATAGAACCCAACGGACAGACCACTAATGGCCCAGAGACAATGTACTAATCAATGGAGGAAACAGACATGAATCAAGCACAGAAATTCCTGCTCTCTTAAAGGTTTTCTTTTTCTTTCTCTTTTCACATACTTGTCTCTTCACACACACACACACACACACACACACACACACACACACACACACTTTTAGAGACAGAGTCTCACTGTGTAGCTTTGACTAGCTTGGTGCTTGCTATGTAGACCAGGCTGGCCTCAAATACATAGAAAGCCACCTGCCTTGACGTCAGACTGCTGAGATTAAAGGCAAGGCACCATCATGCCTGGCTGGGGGTTTCTTTCTGATTGGAGATAAAGATATGACCTGGTGGAGGTATGCTCTGAGGAAAAAATGGAGCAAGGGGATAGAGCTGCTCTTTTAAAAGATCCTATTTAAAAAAAAAAAAAAAAAAAGATTTCAGGACACTCAGGGCTATTTGAGAGACAATGTCTCAAAAAACAAAAAGAAAATAAACCTGAAGAAAGCCTATTAGAAAGGTCAGTGTTGACTAGAGACTTAACTTCAGGTATGTGAGCAGACGGGCAATGACGTAAAGACTCTAAGATTAAGGGGCTGGGAAGATAGTTGTAACTCCAGCTCCAAGACCCAAGAGAGGGCCTCAGCAGGCACCTGCATTCATGTACACATACCTGCATGCGTGTACGCACGCGCGCGCCTGCGCACACACATACACACACACACACACACACACACACACACACACACACACACACACTTTAAAAATAATTTTTAAAAAATCTTAAAAGAACCTAAGAACAGCCTTGAGCCTAACCTATGTAACTTTCTAAATATTTACTACACATTTTTAAAGATGTAAATAAATCACTCATTAATATTTAAATGTTTACCTACACAGTGATTTCTTCTGGAATGTCATACTTTTTTTTTACTTAACTTGATTTTGTTGAAACTTAGGCTTAAATGCTTGGAATGCACTAGATTTGTTAAAGCCTTTCATTGTTGAGCCAGGTATTTTTGAGAAACTTGTTTGTTTGAGGGGGGAAAAAAGACCAACCTTTAGTTTATGTAAATGGAATTATACAATATGTGTGTGCTTTTCTACCTTTAATCCAAGCACTCAGGAAGCAGAAGCAGATGGATCTCTGTGAGTTTCAATCCAGACTGGTCTACACAGTGAGTTCCAGGACAGCCAGCGCTATCCTGTGAGACAGCCTAATGAGATCCTGTCCCAAAAAAGATAGATGATAGATAGATAGATAGATAGATAGATAGATAGATAGATAGATAGATAGATAGGAAGGAAGGAAGGAAGGAAGGAAGGAAGGAAGGAAGGAAGGAAGGAAGACAGGAAGACAGGAAGGAAGGAAGGAAGGAAGGAAGGAAGGAAGGAAGGAAGGAAGACAGGAAGGAAGGAAGGAAGGAAGGAAGGAAGGAAGGAAGGAAGGAAGGAAGGAAGGAAGACAGAAAGAAAAGCCTTAAGCTGGACAGAGTGGTGCAAACCTGTAACTCCAGCACCAGAGGGTTGAGGCAGACCTGGGATTCATAGAGAGACCATGTTTGGCTGAGGGGGTGGAGTGGGGAGGAAAATAAAAAATAAAAGACAAATACCATATCATACCCATGAAATGACAGGAGTAGTGTGCCCAGAGCTAAGGGAAACAAAAGAGGAGAGTGGAAGGAAGGAAGTGGGAAGGAAGAGGAAGCAGCTCATGCAGGCTTTCCCTCTGGGGAGGATGAAGAGCCAGTGAAAGTGCCTGAACTTCTGGGGTTCTTCTGTCCACTGTTTGGAGAACAGACTGGAGTGGGGCAGGGCTGGAGAGCTGAGAGAAATCAGTAGACTACTGCAGTGAAACAGGTAATAGGCAAGAGCAGGAGAACCATGTGGGGTGGACATGGTACCAAAGACCTGTAAGCTAATCTACAACAGAAGCAGAATGGGAAACAAGGGGAGACACACAGCTTGAAAGAAAGGAAGGAGGGAAGGAAGGAAGGAAGAAGGGAGGGAGGGAGGGAGGGAGGGAGGGAGGGAAGGAAGGAAGGAAGGAAGGAAGGAAGGAAAGAAGGAAGGAAGGAAGGGCAACCTCAAAAGCACTTGCCATGCAAATCTGATGACCTGAGTTCAATCCCTAGAAGGCTCATAGTGAAATAATTCCTCTGACTCTCACATATACCACCATGGCACGTACAGCCCACATTCACACATATCACACACACACACACACACACACACACAGAGAGAGAGAGAGAGAGACAGACAGACAGACAGACAGACAGACAAAAATTAAAACTGGATGTGGTAGCATATGCCTTTAATCTCAGCACTTGAGAGGTAGACGCAGGTGGATCTCTGAGTTTGAGACCAGACTGGTCTACAGAGCGAGATCCAGGGCAGTCAGGGCTTCACAGAGAAACCCTGTCTCAAAACACAAATAATAATAATAATAATAATAATAATAATAATAACAACAATAACAATAATCAGGTGATGAGGGGCAGCAGCAAGGCTGCCATAGCGCCTGTGGAGGTGGTAAGGAGGCCCTTGCAGACAGCCTTACTGCTGTAGGGCCGTTCCAGGGAGAGCATGTGCTCATCAGGTGGACGCTGGGCAAGAGAGAGAACGATGATGGTGGGTTAGGACTAAAAGGTAGGATGAACAGAAGCGCCTGGTTATTGAATTTGGGGGGAGCAGAGAGGCGACAAGCCTTACATGTTCATGCTCAGGGAAGAAGCCTGGAAGCATTCCAGGAAGCCTAGAGCTCACTCGCTAGGGGTATAAGGTGGAGGAAGAAGGTCAAGGCAATAAGCACGCTTTTCTGAGTAACCAACTGTACCAACAACCTCCATGGTTATCTGCCCACATTACCTTCAATGACCACAATATCAAGGCTGGATTTCTTAATGTGGTATCCAAGTCTGGTTCCTGTAACCTCACAAAGCCACACCAGTACTAGTCTCCTAGTTCTCATCAAGGCCTCTGACTATGCTGTCCCCAATGCCTTAGCTCAGATGTCACCTGCCTATCTTCTACTTCATTCACCCACATCTGCTCTCCTATCTCCCCAGTATAGTTATGAGGAATTCCTGGAGGACCAAGGTAGTGCCTTGGTCCCCTCTGAGGTCTTAGTGAGTGAAGTAGGGGCTCAGGCCACACTTGTGGCCTGATTAAAAACTGCACAACGAATCATGGCCGACCCTAAGCCCATTGCAGTGGGTCAGTAGGCCTGACTTCCCATGCAGTCCTGTGTGACAAGAGGAAAACAGGGCCAAGGAGGTGAAGTCAGGCTTGGAACTGGACTCAGATTGGAAGGCTGACTCCATCCCCCAAGCAGCAGGGAACAGAGGTCAGGGGAGAATAATTACTCACATGTGTACAGCACTTGAGAGTTTATAGCCACAGACATTATCTCATCCAACCCTGGCACAGCCTCATGATGTAGATATTCTTATTTTTCCTCACCATCCACCTAAGGAAACTGAGGCCCAGAGAGCCAGTCACTTGCCCAAAGTCAAATAGCTAGAAGAGGAAGCCTAGAGACTTGAACCAGGGTCAGACTGTCACTATGAGAATAAGCCATACATAGAGCTAAATGGGAGATTAGCCAATGGCTCTGGCAACCATTCCACTCTCTACCTATCCCACTATCCCTACGAGCTTTCCAGCTAATGGTAGCAAGACATGACATTTACTAATCCCTTCAGGTCATTCCAGGACTCATCCATATTCCGGAGAGCAAGGAATCATCCATATTCCAGGCCCCAAAGGCAACAGTTGGGAGAGGCTTGAAGACAATGCAAGTGCAAAGAGTGGTCAAGGCCCCTTCTCTCTAGGAGCTGGCCAGAGGCAAGCCCCACCAGGCTCTGAGAGAGGACAGCTTCCTCCCATGCTCCCCCAGCCAAAAATCCCCCTGGAGAAGTCTCTCTCAGCCATGCTCCTTTCCGGCTGGGCACTGGGCCCGGACAGCTCTTGGCTGGCAGCAGCTGGGCCCTTGCACCTGTCGATCCAGCTCCATGCTTCACAAACACACACCCCCACCACCAAGCTCTGTGCTGCTTCCAGATGGCCGGTCACTTATGCTTTCACCTCACTTTAGGCCTTTTTCCTTATAATGCGATTTCTTTTCCTTACCTTGTTTTCTTCCCAAATGCCTATTCTCCATCATTAGCTTTCTCTTCCTCTCACTCAGTGTTTGACTTCTCCCCTGAACATACTTCTTGTTCAGTCTGTCATTTTGCCCCTAACTCTAACCAGGTGCAAGGCTGCCTTCCTCCTCTGTCACACAGAACGGTTTGGACACAGTCCCCAGCCCTCATCTGTCCTGATGCTGGAGTTTTGTTTGTTTTGGATATATGTGTGTTTGTGTGTGGATGTATGTATATGTGCATACATGTGGAGACCAGCATCACGTATCTTCCTCAATCTCTCTCCGCCTTACTTTTGGAGACAGGGCCTCTCACTGAACCTGGAGCTCACTGATTTAGCTAGACTGTTGGCCAGCAAGTCCCAGGGATCCTCCTGTCTCCACCTCCCTAGCAATGGGATTCTAGGAGTGCTGGGGTTATAGGCCTTGAACTCACAGAGACTGACCTGCCTCTGCTTCCCGAGTGCTGGGATTAAGGGTGCTAAGCCCTACAGCGTGAGTGCTGGAGACTGAACTCGGCTTCTCACGCCTACACCACAAGGGCTCTACTGCCTGAGCCACCTCCCCAGCTGATTACTTTTACTTGTTCTTTTATTAGCTCACATTCGTTGTGTAAAATGACGGGTTTCATCATGGCACTTTCACACGTACCTGTCCTCCACCATTCTCTCTTGCTCTCTGCCCACTACTTCCTTTCCTCCCCCTAAATACTCTCCCCTCTGCCATCATTTCACATGCAGACTGAAGGAAGAGGAGAAAAGAGAAATGGAGGCAGAAGTGGATTCAAATCCCAGTGTTCTTACTTGCTAGCTGTGTCCTCCACAAGGCACTTCATGTAGCTGAGCTTTCTTCCTTCGGTTAGAAGACAGGATTGGTAATAATAATGATCACTTAACATGGGGCAAGGAGAAAGTTGACCTTGGACAAGGTGAGAAAGGTCTTTATAAACTAAGTGGCAAGGTGGCAATGAGTGTTCTTAAGGAGGCGGAAAGCTCCAGGGTCAGTAGCAGAGACTCTGTGGCTGGTCTGCCTGACTTGACTCCTTAACCTCAAACACACAGGGTGTACAGCCTCAGTAAGATGTCCCATACCTGCTGCTCTCTTCTCTGTCAGGAACTCAGGGATAACATAATAGCAGTCTTCAGCGAACACCTTAGGCTGTTGTAGGACTAGGTGGACACTAAGAACAGTAAGGGTCTGTCACCCAGTAAGAGCTCAGTGAACATTACCACTGATGTTAAATTCAGACCCGACAGGAATAATGTTCCCCTGAGCTCAAGTACTTGGGGGTACTAGGAACCTAATCCATATGGGATCCACATTCAAGTCTGCTGGGACTCAAAATCAGCTTCATGGAAGTTACGCACTGCAGTTCAGCTTGGACTCTTCCCATCAAGCCATTGGCCCTAGGATGAGACATGAACAAAGGCAGGAAGACCCAGCATACAGTTCTAGCTACTCTTGCCAGAGGGGACACCGTAATACAAAAGGGACCTTGAGCAACCAGGCCTGTGATCCTATATGCTTAGGCAACAGCAGAGCCTGTACCCTGACCTCCTGAGATACATTCCCTAAGATCCTGTTCACCTCCAGCTTCACTAGCTGATCCCCAGAGGGACTAACCTCTGTGGCAGCAGGGACCAGTGGAAATATTTATAATTCCCCAGGTTATGTATATGAAGTGAATCACACATCTATGTTACCATCCAAAGTCAAAGGCCAAGCATAGCAATAGGGGTTAGGATCTCAACTGCGGACATGTATCCATGGCAACACGTATCTGACAGAGGAGGCCAAATGTGAAGCCTCAACTAAGACAGAATTCGGAGGCTAAGCAGGAAAAGGCACAGACCTGAGGAAGGGACATGCAGGAAAATGCTCTGGGCAAAAAAGATGAAATTGAGGGGAAGGGCCATTTTATCTCAGGTCTTAAGCACAAGGAAGTTTCATCAGCCTGATGTTGCAGGGAGCCACAAAATGGCTTCAACTAGGGCTCAGAGTAGAACATTCCCACAACATAGGGTTCAGAGTTTGAACCCTACCACTATGAGATAGAAAAAAATTTCCCCACCCTTTAAAAAAAGAAGTGAAGTGCTGGGCTATGATGGCATACACCTTTAATCCCAGCACTCGGGAGGCAGAGGCAGGCAGATCTCTGTGAGTTCAAGGCCAGCCTGGTCTACAGAGTGAGTTCCAGGACAGCCAGTGCTACACAGAGAAACCCTGTCTCCAAAAACCAAAAACCAAAAAAAGAAAAAGAAGAAGAAGAAGAAGAAAGAAAGAAGTAAGCTGAGAGATACTGTGTTATGCTGAGAATGGCGGGTGGCATAAAAGAGAGAACACACAAGACCCCAAAGGCTTGTGTTCCAGAAGCTGAAGAGTAACCAGGGAGGACCTGGCACGCCTAAGGCCTGCATGTATTCAGAAAAGCGAGAAGAGGCCCCCCCGTCAATTGTTGGCGCGGGGAAATTTACAGACCGAGAGCCCCTCACGCTTCCCGTCAGGGACTTGAAGTATGTGTCTGTGATTATGCTAGGCTAGAGGGGCCAGAGAGGGGGAAGGAGGTGAGGCTGCAGTAAAGACAGTGTCTCTAGGGTCCTCAGGAGAGAGCTCCTTGCTGTGTCAATGGAGGGAGGCAGGGGAAAGTTCTCCACGGTTTGGACCAAAGTCATCCCGACGACTGCTCTTTTTGACACGGCCTCACACTTTCTTTCCAGTCCTATATTCCTGGCTGTGTGCAAACTATTTCCACTTGGATGTTCTGCCAACAGCTTAAACTAAACATGCTTAAAGCAGAGTTTTGCTTTCCCCACAAAGCCTCACACCTTCCCAAGGCCTCCAGCTTCACTGCAGAAACCCAACAGCTCAGGGCCAGGCTGCCCGGCTGCGAGTCTTCACTTCACTGGTACCTCACACTCCCTTCCTTTGAACCCTACACCTACCTTTCTCTGGAGGACAGTTCTTTCAGAGTCCTTTTCGTCATCCACCAGGCTTCAGCCCTCTCCCACCCTGTCCACGGTCTCCAGAGACGGCTATGACTAGCCCGAACTGGGATCCTATGACTGCACCTAACTAGGCTCTCCCCTCAACTTGAACCACTTACTCTTTCTGCCCACATGTGCTCGCCATTTCCTGCAAATGGATGTGGAGAAGCATCCAGTCTAGGAGAAGGAAGAAAAGCAGAGACACAGATGACAGAGGACTTGGTAGCCTAGGGGAGTTTGACCTCCAAGGTGAGTCAGCGCTGCCTGTAAATTCCAGCTTTGCTGTTCACTGGCTGTGTGATCACTGGCTTATTTCACAGCTCTGAGCCTTGATGCCTTCTCTCCAAAATGGGGGTGAGGGATGGGGTCTTTGTAGTGTAACATGTGGAAGGCTCTGGTTTCATCTCTGGCACAGCAAAAAAAAAATTAATAAGTAAGTCAACAACATGGAGTCGATAATGTTGGCTTCCTAGGTTTCTTGGGAGGTTGAATGTTAGAAAGGAACACAAAGGAGGGCCTACATTGGACTAGCATCTCCAAAGAATGGAGTGGGCAGAATCATCCAGAAGGATGAAAGAACCCTGATGGCTAAAACTGTTTGTCTGTCTGTATTTTTTACGTTATGTATAAATGACAGGAATTCAAGTAGGGAATCTCTTCAACTGGTCCCAGCTGTTGGCCCTCTCCAAACATTCCCCCCACCCCTTTGTAAATAAGAAAGCACCACTAGAGTCTACAGCCTGACTAGGGCACCAAGGGGTGCCCAGTTATCTGCACATTTCTATTTCTCAGGGTCCTTTCTTCCTAGTGACTGATATTGTTCCATTTCTTCTTCCCCATCTTTTTTTAAACACAGGAGCAAAAGCAGGCCTGTCCAAGCCTGCTGGGCTGGCCGGGGTCAGAGGAATGCAGCCGCTCCCTCCATTGAGTGGCCAGGCCAGACCAGGCACTCGATTAGGCTGGCAGCAGCAGGCGCAGGCCAGGCTTGGGAAGCTTCAGCACCTTGCTCAGAGGGGCTGGAAAGCACTACAGACGTTAGCTCATCACTCCCTGGCAGGGGCCTATTGGGTTGCTGTTCTCACTAGCATCTTCCAGATGGGGAAATGGAGGCACAGGCACACTTAGAGTGGGTGCAGATGCCCAGGGTCCTAAGATGGCTTCTGGGCAGAGTCTCAAGATTGGTAAGGGAAGATGAGTCACCTGGACTTCCGCTAACGGACTTCATTTCCTCGTGTTTGAGATGGAGGTGATTGTTAACAATGGGCCCAGATGACAGCCTCTGAAGGGGACAAGGAGAGAGGATGAGGGTAGATGGAGATGGGTAAACACTAAACAGCTGCAGATGCACTCCGAAATGGCTAACTACTCTCACTAACACAGGTACTGAGACAGTCCACAGAACCAACACCACAGGGCTAAGAACAGTGCTTCGGGGTTGGTTATCATGTTTTCCTCCAGTATATTCCTGTTCACTCAAAAATCTTGTTCAGTGAACAATTACAACATTTATAATCAGATAAAACGTTATTTTTTTTTCTGAGACAGGGTTTCTCTATGTAGCTTTGCGCCTTTCCTGGAACTTGCTTTGGAGACCAGGCTGGCCTCGAACTCACAGAGATCCGCCTGCCTCTGCCTCCCGAGTGCTGGGATTAAAGGCGTGCGCCACCACCGCCCGGCTAAAATGTTATTTTTAATCACTAAAAAAAGAGAGAAAGAAAGGAAAAACAGAGCTGAGGATTCAGTTCACTGGTATGCATGAAGCCCTAAATTTGATCCCTAGTATTGCAAAAACAAAACAAAAACAAACAAACAAACAAACAAACAAAAATCAAGAAAGGCTGGAGAGATGGCTCAGGGGTTAAGAGCACATACCGGTTTTCCAGAGGACCCAGGTTCAGTTCCCAGCATCTTCCAGGCTGCTTACAACCATCCCAAACTCCAATCCCAGAGAGTCCACCACCCTCTTCGGGCTCTGTGAGCAACAGCATTCGAAAGGTACGCACACAAAAATGCAGGCAAAACATCCACACTCACAAAATAAAAATAAGCAAAACTTTTTAAAAACTTTTAAAACAATGAAGAAAAAGAAGATAAGCAGCAACAGCACCTGGGCACAGCACCTGGGATTTGGAAAAAGCGCTGGGCTTGGAATGAGAAGACCCAGGAAAAATAACTCCAACTCTTTGAATCACAGCTTTCCATAAAATGGAGATAATCACATACAGTCGGCATAAAATTAAAAGAAATAGTCTCTGTGAAAGAGGCTTTTTAAGAAAAATATTCATTATAAAAATTTCAAGCATTCACAAAAGAAAACATCACAAGAAAGCCTCATGCACATCTTCAACAATTTTTTCATTTAATCTATAGCCCCATCCAGTCTTCTCTGGCCCACACTGAACTATTTTAAAGCAAATCCCAGATAGGCACCCTTTTCCCATAAGTACTCCAATATTAAACTGCATTTAATACATTTTTTTTACATTTTTCATAATTAAAAGTAATAAATGATAGCTGTAGAAAATTTGGAAAATGAAAAAACTAAAGGAAAGAGTAAAAATCACTCATACCCACCACACAGAGACAAACACATTTGAAAATAATCTATTATTTTTTCTATGCACATATTAATTTTTAGCAAAAATTGGATCATATTGTATATGCTATTTTTAGGTATCATTTTATTTTAATTATAAAAATAATAAAAGCATATTACAGAAAAATGAGAAGAAATTACCCACAATCCCTTAGCAGTTAATATAAAAACTGTTAATAGTTCAATATACTTCCTTCCCATTTTTTTCAATTTGCATTCATAATTTTACCACAAGTAGAATACTACTGATTATGCACTTTTCAAGTTATGAATCTATTCTAATTGTGAGAAAACAATGTAATCATACTGCAAAATTTTTTGAAAAACAAAAAGAAAAATACTACTCATAATACCACTACTCAATTATAACCATTATTAACATTTGGGTATATTTGCACCCAACATTTTTTCTATGTACATATAATTTCAACAAAAATAGGTCCAAAGTACTTAAGAGGCTGAAGCCAAATGGCTGAAACATTCAAGGCCTTCCTAGGCTACAGAGTAATACCCTGCCTCCCAAATAGGCTTTTTAGGGAGTTTATTAACTCTAAATAATGTTTACTTTAAAGAAAAATGAGCTAGGTGTGGTGGCGCACACCTTTAATCCCAGCACTTGGGAGACAGAGGCAGGTGGATCTCTGTGAGTTTGGGGCCAACCTGGTCTACAGAGTGAGTTCTAGGATAGCCAAGGCTACATAGAGAGACCCTACCTCAAAAAGAAGAAGAAGACGATGATGCCGATGACGACATTGGGTTGATAAGATGATTGAGCAGGTAATGAGCCTGATGACCTGAGTTACATCTCCAGGACAACATGTGAAGCTATCCTCTGACCTCTGCACATACACTGTGGCAGGCACACCAGGATACACGTACACACATTCTCACACACACACACCAAATAAATAATTACAGTAAAAAGAGAGTCATATATTGTATAATACAGAGAAAACAGGAAAAAAAAAAGAATTCAGAATTGTATTCCTTACTGGCATTGTCTTTCAGGTGTTCCTCTGACCATCGCTTTATTCACATATTCATATATGGTTTGGAACCTTTGGACCCTCTGCACCTTGGCATGATATTTATGCAACTTTGTACTCGGGGTTTTTATTCAACATTTTGTCATGAATAAAAGTTTTTAAAATCAGGAATTTGGGAGGTAGTGGTTAAGGTATCAAGGGAAACTCCCTGGCCATGGACCTTTCTATTACAAGCAATTCTCCTTCATATATGTGTATGTACGTGAAGGAGAATTGTTTATATGTGTGTGTATGTATACTTGTTTGTTTGTGTATGTGTAGCCCAGGCTGTTCTGGAACTTGCTGTCTAGCCAGGCTGTCCCGGAACTAATGATCCTGTGTCAGTCTCCTGAGTACAGGGGTAACAGGTGTGTGTTATACCACACTGGTTTTTCTAAATATACTTGAATAAAAGCATGTAGAGGAGGAGTGAAGAGATGGTTCAGGAGTCGAGAGCATTTACTGTTCTTGCAGAGGTCCTGGGTTCAGTTCCCAGCACCCACATAGCAGCTCACAAACCACCTGTAACTCCAGTTCCAGGGGATCCAACTCCCTCTTCTGGCCTCCTGCATGCATGTGATACAAATAAAATCATCAAAGTACACACACATACACACAATTTTTTTATTTCAATTTGGACTTTTAAACTTTTCTATACACATATTGAGTATATTTTTGGAGTCCATTTCTACATTTACAAGCTGACCTATAAAACGTGGATTATCTTTCATTGATCCCATTTTTATTCCTGCCATACAGTCCAGGCAGCTTTTGCAGCGGTGGGTGAGTGGAGTTTTGAAAACAAATCTGCATTCTCATCTCCTTTTCCTTCCTGAGTTTATAGACCTCTTTCATGCCCCTCTCAGTCTGATATTTAAATTACTCAGTCAGCAAGTGTTATTGAACCTGAAGAGTGTGAGCTGAGGCAGGGACAGGGCCAAAGGAAAAGAATCAGAAGGCACATTACAATACCAATCCCAGCATATAGTAGCCATTTTCCTACACAGCATCAACCGAGCTAACGTTTTCCCCCTAACCCTCACAGATTATGTAAATTTGTTATGATATCCATTTAATAGGAAAAGCTGAGCACACACACATCAACACAGCCTCTTACCCTGAGACCACACAGCTAGCAAATGGTAGAGCAGGAATTTAATCCAGGCGACTGACCCCTGAACCTGCACTCTGGATCTCTTTTTTGCCCTCCAAGGCAGCAGGGTGGAGGAGTGGAGGGTAAAGGCTGCAGCCAGCCGGGATCAGAACTCCCTTCCTCTTGGCTGTGCCAACTTGGGCACTTCTCTGAGGCTTTTTCACCTTTGGTAACCCAACCTCACAGGGCTGTCCTAGGAGGTAAGTGAGACGATGGAAGGGAGAGAACGATGATCAATGTCCGGCTCACAGCTGGCATTTAGAAGGTTATTGCTGGGTGAGCATCACTTCTCTCTTGGCTTCACAAGCTCGTGGTCTAGTTGCCAAGCTGGAGAAAAGAGTTTAGCGGAGCTCTGAGCTAGCCTGGGGGCCGGCTGGGAAATCAGTGATCCAAGGCATATTTGCCTAGAAACGCAAATGTCTTCTTTGCCCCCTCTCAGCCTCTGCCACTAACCTCAACTCCCATTCCCCCCAAAGGAAAGGGGTGGCTTTTCTGCTTCAAAGCTGAGTGCTTAAAGTCATTCCTACTCCCTGGGAGGTAGGCAGTGGAGGTGACAGGAAGTCACCGGTGGGGCGGGGGTCTTTCTGGAACTTGGGCATATAGAAAGTGGTGGAGGGCGCTCCTTTTTCTGCCCTTCAATGGTCCCGATGGGGGAGGGGGTTAGCTGTTGAGCAACTGCTCGGGAGACACTCCAGAAGCCGAGATGAACATATGCCTCTTTCTAACAATTGGCCTGGGAGCCATCCAATAGATGGAGGGCGGATCCACAGGTCTGGGATCCGGAGCCTGCAGCCCAGCTGCGTCTGCAGTTTACAAACCAGCTCCAGAGTCCAACAGAGGAGGAGGGGGCAGCCCGGTCAGGGGTCCAAATTAGCAACCGTAATTCAAAAGCCTAACCTAAGTCCGCTCCTTCTCCAGCTTTGCGTTCACAAAAACTTTTCTCACTCCAGGCAAATACCAAGAGGCTTTGGAGGTGTGCCTCTCCGGCTACCCCAGTAGAGCTTTATTAGGGTCCCACAGATCGCTCCTTTTCTCTGCAGGAAACTAGGCACGGCCCGCAATCTTCGAGCCAAGTGAGAAAGTGTAGCGATGGTGTGTGGAGTGTGCTTGTTGCCCAGGTTTGATTTGCAACAGAATGGGAGGGGCAAGCAATGAGCATGACGAACAGAGGGAATGGGTTTCCCTAGTTATCCAGGGTACTCACCCCAGCTTCTTCGAAATGTCAAAGAAGGGCCTAGATCTGTCCCTCCATTTGCGTCCCTCTTTGTCAGCAAGCCGGTCATTTCATCAACAAACACGACTCTGTTAGCAGAGCAAATTCGGGGCACTTGCGATCCTAAAAGAAGAAGAAAAAAAAAAGCTTCAGGTCTTCAGAGCCAATTAAGAAACAAGACACACACAGGAAAAATGTCTTTGTAACATTCTTCTCCCCCCCCCCCCCCCCGCTTTCCTTAACATTGTACTTTTTCAAAAGACCAAGCTTTACAAATAGTGTAAAAACTGAGTTGTTGAATGAAGGGGTGGAAGGGGGTGAGGATGAGAGTGGGGAGCCTGATTAGAGGGAGTAATCTTGGTGGCCTTCCTGCAAGGAGTGAGGTGGCAGTTTCCAGCCACAGGGAACTTGCTTTGAAATGAGAAGCCACAGATCTCTTTCAGTAAGGATTTGTAAGACAACGTACCAACACAAGAGAGATGTGCTCCAAGTGCAAAATGTTGTTCTTGCTAGATGTGAATAATTATATAATCATAATAAAATAACCTGGCATCGTAGGAAGGCAAGAGGAATCTGCGAACTCTGTGGTAAGCTTTTCGAACCCGCTGCCTGTTCTTGGCTTTTCCGTGAGCCACGTGAGTTGCATGCATGCACCTAGCCCCACGGTCCAGTAAAACAGCATTTCTCAGCATCGTTGCATCCTGCCAGCCTTTCTGCCCTGGATGACCACAGGACAGAAAGCCTTGAAACCAACCCTGGGCCTTGAGGGAAGCCACGACTGCCACACGATCCCTCTAAGTGGCCCTGAACAAAATGTAGGGAGTTTAGGAGGAAAGGCACCTTCCAACCTCAGCCATTCCACGACCAGGCGACGTAGCCTGAAGAGGGCAAACACGTTCAGAGAAAGCCCTGCAGAAAACTAAGACCATGCCTTGCCTACCCCGTCCCGTGTACGAGTCCCTCCTCGGGGTCTTTCCCTAAGCCAACAGCTCTTCTCTCTATCCATTGAAGCCCGTCCTGGCCACCCGCTTGATTTAGGTCAGAAAACAGACACTAACAGCTCTCCCTCGCCTCGGTGAAATTACTAAGTGGAATTTATTGGGCAAGTCCATGCAGGGTGGTGGGGAGAGCCCACGTCCTGGGTTCGGGCTGCCACCAGTTTTGGAAACACAGATACGGGCCAGGGAACTGGGACAGAAGTGACCCTAATCTGGGACCATCAGCCCCACCCCGGTAGCTGTGTCGTGCCCCCGGGGCTGAGGGACAGGAGGGGGCCGCACGGACTCCGCTCCCTAGCCCGCCCTTCGCTTTCACAAGATCCACAGTGACTGCACCAGCTCGAGCGCCTTTAAAGGGCCACACACGCCAGCCGCCGCTATAAAATGTTCCCGGCGGCACAGCTGCAGAAGTGCGCTGCTGAGCTGCGGTGAGGAGGCTCGCTCCGCCCGGCTGCTCCTCCCACAGCCTATCGGCGCGGGGCTGCTCCCAGCAAGCAGGACCAGACCAGAGGAAGGCACTGCACCCTCTCGGGCCCTCCGTAAGTATCCAGTTCAGATTTTGCCACCAACTCGCCCACGATCCAGGACATGTGCTAATAATGCCCTAAGCCGGTTATAAAGACGTGAAAATTGGGGGGAGAGGGGGAAAAAAAGGGGGGAAAGGGTCTGTCCTTCCTGGGATTCCCAGCCGAGGCCAGCCTGCTGCCGTGTGCGTGTGCGCCAGGGCTCTCCGGACGGCAATGGGGGCTTGAGAGCCGGGTCCCCGCGCCCAGAACCAAACGTGGTGGCTGCTAACGCCACCGCCTCGGAGTCCGGCGCCGGAGCTGCGGGCGGGCACCAGCTCCGGCCGGGGCTGCTCGGCGCTGCACGGTGCGGTGCGGCGGCGCGGCGCGGCTGTGCAGGCTTTTCCCAAGCGCCTTGGGGTCGGGTGCCTGTGCGGCCGCGGGACTCGGAAGCGAGCGGCGGCGGTGGCCAGCTTGCCAATGGACCGGGGGTTCGGCCGCTTCGTCCGATCCTCAGCCCCTGCGAGCTCCCCGGTCTCCCCGGCAGGCAGCTTCGCCGAGGTAAGCCGGGCCGCCGGGCAGGGCGCCGGGCTGGGCAGCCGGAGACGAGGGCACGGCCGGCGGCCGAGAGGGCCCAGGGGCTTGGGGGACTTGTTTGCTACTGGAGGTATTACCGGGCCGGGGGACGGACTCGGCGCCCACTTGGCTGGAGGAAGCCTCAGCAGCTCCTCTCCCGCGCCCGCGCTTTCTGGGGCTCGGCTTCCCCGACTTTGCCAATAGCCCGGACTGCATCAGGCCCGCTCCGGGTTGGGGGGTGGGGGGGGGGACGACCGCACAAAGCTCACGTTTCCTTAGGGCAGGGGGGTGGGGAGTGCTGGAAGCGAGAGGGGCTTCGGGCCGGGTCCCGCCGAGCTGAGAGCTGGAAGTTGGAGCATTCGGGCAACTTGCTTTCCCCGGAGGCAGCCGACCCCGCTCCCTGCCCCCCGCGCACACGCCCCTCTCCAGGGGAAGCGCCCGCGGCGGCGGCGGTGGCGCCCAGCCCCTGCCTAGCAGGGCGCCTGCCCTGGGGTGGGACAGCTAGGCAGCGGCGCGCCACTTTGAGCGCTGTGACCTTGGCTAAGTTCTTGCCCCTCTCGGAACCTCGAATGTTCGCTAGCGGGCCGGCAACAGCGGCAGCTTCGGACGCTCCGAGGACGCTCGGAAGTGTCGGCGAGGCGCGCGCGAGCCGCGGCCACTGGCGCCAAAGTGCGCCCCCGCGCGCGGAGACGCTGCGGGTCCCCAAAGTCGCGCTGACGCGGAGACCCCGTGCCTCGTCGCCAGTCGGCTTCCGAGCACCTGAGGTAACGGAAGCTTAGGGCTTTGCCGGCACGGCTGCTCGCCCCTGGTGGACAGGGCTGCGTGCGGCCAACCCCCGCGCCGGTGGCTCGCTCCCGGCGCGTCGAGGAGGCCTGGCGAGCTGTCGGTAAACAACGGGGCCTTTAGTTTTCAGGTGGCGAGGCTGACTGGGCTGCTTGGAGCGCGAGCAAGCCAAGCCGCAGTGCTGTTTGGATTTGGTAGATTTCTCAGTAGCAATGGAGATGGAGTCTACCGGTTGGTGCCATTTTTAACTTTTGCTCCCGGGACAGGTTCAAGGCCCCCCACCTGCCGCTCCCTTCTCTCTCTCTCTCTCTCTCTCTCTCTCTCTCTTGCTCTCTCTCTCTCTCTCTCCCCCCCCCCCCCCCTTCTTCTCACCCTCCTTCAGTGCGGGGCGAGGGCCGAGGAGGAGGGCGGCCAGGCGAAGCCGGGCGGCGGGAGGCGCGAGCCAGCCGCGGAGCCGGCACTTGTTGCGCGGCTTTTTGTAGCGGCTCGCCGCCGCGGCTCCGCGGTGGTCACTTGAGGGCTCTCTCTCTCTCTCCCCCAGGCATTCGCGAGCCAAGTTTTTCCCTCAGATGGGCTGAGGGCTGGAGGGGGGGGGGGGCGCGGATAGAAAATGGGGCCGTGGGGGGGCAGGGAGTAAGATCACCCCTTAGACGGGCTCGGCGCTTTCCGAGCGGGCCGGCGAGCCGACACCAGAACACACACACTTTACTCCTATTTTCTTCCCCCTATTAGTGTTGCTTCGGGGTTTTTTGTTTGTTTGTTTGGGGGGGTTTTTTGTTTTTTATTTTTTTTCTTCTGTACATTCGGGTACGGGTGACGTACGGGAGAGAGAAGATGGATGCGAAGGTGAAGCGATGAGGAACTTGAAATAGTGGCTGTGCTGGCCCTCCTGATGACGACGCGCGGTAGCGCCCTTGTCTAGAGATAGATGGCTGAAATAGCCTAGGGTTACCTCAGAGCGCTGCTTGTACTTCAGTCAAGCAGTGGTGTGGGAACCAGCAAGTGCCCCCTCCATGTTGTCTCTTTTTTTCTTTTTTTTCTTCCTTCTTTTCCCCCCAGGAGGCGGTTGTTGAAGGGCTGGGGGAAGGGAAGGATAGTGGTACCTTTAAGAAGCCAGAACATTCTTAACAGCCCCCCCCCCGGGGGGGGGGTGACAAGGAGGGTAGAGTCCCAGCAAATTCTAGCCAATTTGGGAAAAGGACTCTTGGGTTCCTTAAGACGATAATGCTAGACTATATGCGGGTTTCAAATACACGCTTCCAGGAAAATACGAATTTTTAATTTTCTGAGTTCCAGGTGGGTTTTTTTGGTTTGTTTGTTTGTTTGTTTGTTTGTTTGGTTGGTTGGTTTTGGTTTTTCTCTTATTCTCGTGTCTCGTTGGCACTTGGGCAAGAGAATCATTTCTTCAGAAGCCATCTGAGTGATTTCAGGTATGAGGACTTGGCCTATGGTCAGGAGACACATACAGCAACGGACTGTAAGATGCCGCTCTCCAAAAGGCGGCTGCTGCTGCTGCTGCTTCCAGGCTGAAAACCATCGGATTTTCCCTCCAAGAATTCTTTCTTCCCTCATGCACACATGGGTGTGGCCTGGCTCTGGGCCCTGGGACAGTTGTCCTGGGAAAGCCCAATCTAGGGACTGTCTTGTAGGGGCTTGAGACAAGGAAGAACTGAGCAATTTCCAGCTATTCTGTGGCTCCTGCTGCCTCACAGTCTCCAGAACACCCTGGTCTACTGTCTTCTTGTAGGCATGCCCCAAGAGACTCTAGGTCATCCTTCTGAATTCTCACTTCCCCAGTCCCACTGGAGACCTGGGTGTTAGTGGTCCTTTGACATGGTGTTCTCAGGGACATGCCTGCTCTGGGAATCCTCTGGACTCAGAAATAACCTGTATGAGTAAATAAATGCTCATGTGTTCTTTCTTGGCATTTTGGGTCATCATTAGCCCCTGGATGAATAGAGCCTGTTTCTGGCCCCAGGTCAGAGTTCCAGCTCTATCTCGGCTCCCTGCTCAGGTGCTCTCTGTTTTGAGTTTAACCGGATCAGCATCTTTGTGTAGCTGAATGGATTCACCCTGACTTAGAATTTTCTAGTGCTTCCTTTATCAAGATAACCATCCGAGTTTATCATTTCTTCTCTTTTTACTTACAGACCAACAGCTCCAGCTGGAGGCATCAACTCCCACCAGTCTATCTGACTTCTGCCCAGACTCTGAAATGCCAACTATGTCAAGGCCTGCACTTGATGTCAAGGGTGGTAGCACCTCTGTGAAGGAGGTAAGTTTTGCCACTTACAGATGGAGATACTATAGCATGGAGAGATGGGCTTTAGGGGAGGAGGTCATGAACCAGACCTTCCTAGGTGTGGCTTGAAGAGAAGATACACCGGGCTTTGTCTGGGAAAAATGAGAATAGCTTTTTTCTAAAAGTGGTTGACTTGAACTCACTAGGACAGACAGCAGGAAGGGAGCAAAGAAGCAGAATTGAAACAAGACCACTGTGGCAAAGAGACTGTAGTGAGGCTGAGAAGAGGGACAAAGGGGTGCCCTTTTTACACAGGAGACGGAGGCCCACTTCGGATAATGGCTTGTCCAGGATTACACCTGAGGTCTGAACTTAGGATCCGAACTGTCCAGGGGCTCTTCCTGCTACCTGCCCACTATTAGCACCAAATGCAGGGCATGCGGGGCATTCCAGATCCAGTGAATGCCAAAGAGGAAACCAGGAGGAGGGCTACTATGGTGAACCTTTTTGTCTTCTAGGATGCCAACCAGGAGATGAATTCTCTGGCCTACTCTAACCTCGGGGTGAAGGACCGCAAAGCAGTGGCCATCCTGCACTACCCTGGGGTCACCTCAAATGGAGCCAAAGCCAATGGGGCTCCCACCACTTCCTCTGGATCAGCATCCCCAATGGGCTCTCCTACTGCCACCCCTTCTACCAAGCCCCCACCCTTCAGCCTGCACCCTGCCCCTCACCTGATGGCCAGCATGCAGCTGCAGAAGCTTAACAGCCAGTACCATGGGGCAGCGGCTGCTGCTGCCACTCCAGGCCAACCAGGGGAGGCGGGCCCCGTGCAAAACTGGGGCCTTGGGGCACAGGCCCAGGCTCAGGCTCAGGCTCAGGCACAGGCCCAGGCACAGGCACAGGAACAGGCACAGGCCCAGGCACAGGCCCAGGCCCAGGTGGGAGGGACGGGATCAGTCACTCCTCCTGCTGGTGCCCAGAGCCCTGCTATCATTGATTCTGACCCAGTGGATGAGGAGGTGCTGATGTCTCTGGTGGTAGAACTCGGGCTAGACCGAGCCAATGAGCTTCCCGAGCTGTGGCTGGGGCAGAATGAGTTTGATTTCACTGCAGATTTTCCCTCTGGCTGCTGATACCAAGTGTCCCTAAAAATTGAGGAACAAAGCCACCAATTCTGTTGTAAATAAAAGTAACTTGCAAAGAGATAGCTGACTGGCTGTGTTCTTCATGGGGGTCTAAGGGTGTGGAGTGCACTCTGATAGATAGCCTTGGTAATTGTGGGTTGCAAGTCTGAGGGGTGTGGGGAGGGCTGGCACAGGTGGTCTCCAAACTCTTCCTGCTGCCGCCAGAGTCCAGGAACTTAGCTTCAATTCCCCAACACTCCACAAACACTGTCCTATGGACGGTTGGGCACAGGAGCTGGTGCTCAAGGCCTTTTTTGGAAGACAAGCTGCTTCAAAGTTGTCTGTGGCTTCCTTGGCTACCTGGCATATGCTCCCAACTCTAGAAGCCAGCAATCCAGGGTTGAATCAATGCTCCAATAGTTAAAAGCACTTACTGCTTTTGCAGAGGACTGGGGTTCAGTTCCCAGCACCCACATGGCAGCTCACAGCCATCCATAATTCCAGTTCCAGAAGACTGGAGACCTTCTTCTGACCTCCAGCATCAGGCTTGTATGTATGTGGTACACATATATAAAGGCAAAATGCATACATATAAATTTTTTAAGTCACCAATCTAACTGATCCATTTAGGGCTATTCTTTACCCCTTTGCCTTTATGAGGTAGATAAGGCCAAATCTTCTATAACCGAGCATTCAGACATTAGATTCTAGGTGCCTTCTTCAAGCTCCTCAGACAACTCCTTGTTCTTCCCCTCCAAGCCTAGAAGTCTCTGAGCTAGCCTGTGTGTCCCTAAATCCTACCTTGGCCTACCCTGTGTGAGGTTGGCCTCTCCAATCTAAAAAGTACAAATGAAGCCCAGGTTTGACGAGTTCAAAATGTTTCCAGATCTCTTGAGGCAGTGGCTACAAAAGAATGCCAAGTGACAAGGTAAGGACACTAACCCAGGTCCTGGGTCATAATGCAGCCCTAGCCTCATATAAGGGCTGGAAACTGCTGCCCACATCTCAGAGTCCTCAAGGTGTTCTTCCTTGGCCACTGAACATTATTAATTAGCCTTTGAGGAACAACATGAGGTTTGTCCTACTACTAAAGGCACTCACCAAATTCAACCGTCTCTGAGTACCTGCTCAGGCTCAGGCACTTTGCTAGACACTGGGAACAAGAATTAGATCAAGTTTGTGCCTTTGTGGGTGTTTCCCACCTCCAGGAAAGAAGCACAAACACTGCAATACAAAAAACAGTGTTATTTGATCCCAGAAAAAGAAGTAGCTCTATCTACCTGGGATGTTTGGGGAAGGTGTTCTAGTATTGAACTGGTCCCTTGATTTATTTTCGCATCTCACAAGTAATAAGTAAGTATATGGTAGAATCTTGTAAAAAAAAAAAAAATAGAGGGGCTAGGGAATGTGGCTTGATGGCAGAGCACTTGCCCAGCATGCGTTCCTGGGTTCCATCCCCAGCACTGTAAAAATCAAAGCAACAATTAAGAAATAGAAATTTGAACTGAACGGTGATGGCGCATGCCTTTAATCCCAGCACTTGGTCTGGAGGGATGGCTCAGCGGTTAAAAGCTCTTTGAGAAGACCCAGGTTTGATTCCTAGTATCCACATGGCAGCTCGCAACCAGAATCTGATACCCTCCTTCTGGCTTCCACGGGAACCAGGCATGCATGCAGGCAAAACATCCATCCACATAAATAATTTTAAAAATCAGCTAGTGACCCAGGGGCAGGGTGTGGTGCAGTGATAAGATGTATTAGACAGGGTCCCTCCCTGCTGGAGCATTTGAACAACATGAGTCTGGCCAGATTCTATGCTCGTTCCCTGGCTTGTTTCCCTGATCTCTGAGCATTTGGGGGCCCCAGGAGGGCAGTAGTAGTTGGTGTGAAGAGTAAGGGGTCAGTACCTGGAAATCTGAAAATTGTGGAGGCGACAAGAATACAAGTGGGAGGCCGATGATGGCAGAGAGCAGCCTGGGTATTGTCAGTGTATAAAGGCTCTCCAAAGAAAGAAAACCAGTAAAATATATACGCATACATACACAAGCTATTTATTTCTAGTGTATATGATACCTGTAACAACGCAGTACACCCAAATATGAGATTATAGAGACCAAGGCGTCCCTCAATCTGCTGTGTGCAAGTCAGAGATGCAGAAAAGCCAGTGGTGCAACTCAGTCTAAATGTGAAGACCCGAGAGGGTCAGAGGGCAGTCACAGCACCCCCGCTCTAAAGATCAAAGTTTCAGGAGTGCTGAATGAAGTCCAAGGGCAGACGATGAACGTCTCGGCTCAAATTCACCTTTCCTCCTCCTATCAATTCTATTCAAGCTCTCAACTGATTAGATGATGCTTAGTCACACAATCATTACTCAACCTGCTGATTATTTAAAATGCCAGTCTCTCATAGCCACATCCAGAGATGAAATCTGACTAGCTGTATGGGCATCCTTAGCTCCCCTGTAGTCACCATCACACCTAGAGAAGGTGCTTCCAGGAGGAAGAGAGCAACCCTGCCTCCTGGTGTCAGCAGCCAAGAAGTGTGGTCACCTGAGCAGGCTCTGGGCAGAGCTGAAGGGGGAAGGGAACCAGGGTGCATCTTCCAGAGAGAGCCAGGTCTACTAGGGGAGGAAAGGGAGAGTGTGGACAGGAAAGGACACAGTGGAGGACAGTTGAGCAAATCTCCATTCCTGCCCCACTCTTTCAGAGTTGGCCTTCCTCACAGCCAGATACCTTCATTTATTAGGTTACCATGAAGTTCCAGGGGCAAATCCTAGGCTCTCCCAGTTGAGGCCCTAGTGCACACTGGGAAGGAGTGCTGCATGCTGGCAGGGCCCCCCACAGCCTAGGACAGATCAGGACAGGTAACAATGTCTCCAAGAGCCCAGTGGCTGTCCTGTTCCCTAGGGATAAGCTAGAAGAGACCCTGTCCCTGATTACAAGGAACTCACAGTTCCCGGGCAGCCATGGCCTTGAAGGATGAATTGGACTTGCTCATGGCAGCAAAACCACGGAGAGTGGGGGCGCAGCCTTCAATCAGAGGAACAAATGGAACATTACCAAGAAGATAGAACGGGGCATGCTGGGAACCAGAACAAAGCACCAGAAAAAAACAAGCTTGAAATGAGGAGGCTTTTTCAAGGACGCAAAGCCCAGAAGCTAGGGAAAACAGAGGGATATTTAACTACATTATTTAGCTGCATTTTGGGGGGGGGTTCGTTTTGGTTTGCTGAGGCAGGGTCTCATTCTACAGCCCCACCTGGCCTTGAGTTCACTATGCAGTCCAGGCCGGGCCTTGGGTTCATGGCAAACCTCCTGCCTCACCCTCCGGAGGACTGGAATTGCAGGCATGCACCACCACTCCAAAATTTAAGAACATTTTTTAAAACTGCCTGGTCTCTATGCCCTTGCCTCTAATCCCAGCACTGCCGAAGAGGATCACAAGTTCAAGTCCAGCCTGAGCTACATAAAAAGACAAAGTATTAAGAAAATGTTCATAGTAAAATACACGCACGCACGCATCATAAAAGTCTGGCATAGTAAGTGCACACCTTTAAATTTCAGTACTCCTGAGGCAGAGGTAAGCAGATCTCTGTGACTTCAAGGTCACACTGGTATACACAGTGAGTTCTAGGCCTCACACAGCTATATAAGGGGACCCTGTTTTGTTTTGTTTGTTTGGTTGGTTGGTTAGTTGGTTGGTTTTTCAAGACAGGGTTTCTCTGTAGCTTTGGTGTCTGTCCCAGATCTCGCTTTGTAGCCCAGGCTGGCCTCGAATCACAGAAATTCACCTGCCTCTGCCTCCCGAGTACTGGAATTAAAGGCGTGCACCACCACCGCCTGGCCCTTTCTCTCTCTTAAAAACAAAACAAAACTGGGCAGTGGTGGCACACCCCTTTAATCCCAGCACTCAATAGGCAGAGGTATCTCTGTGAGTTCAAGGCCAGCCTGCTCTACAGAGTGAGTTCCAGGACAGCTAGGACTGTTAGACAAAGAAACCCTGACTCTAAAACAAACAAACAAACAAACAAACAAACAAACACACATACGAACAATACAGAATTCACTTTGTGTTGTCAAACTACTCCTGAGCATAAGGCCTGCCCTGGTGTGTGGTTTGGTGAACCCAGTGTTACCCCATTGGGGGATGAAAACTGATTCTTCCCTCTCCTAACAACAATTAATTCCAAATAGTTTCTTTGCCAGGAGTGGGACTGGGTGCCCACTTCTCTTTCTCTGTGCTGGCATTTTGTCTAGCTTGAATTTGGGCAGGTCTTGTGAATGCTGTCACAGTCTCTGTGAGTTCATATGTGCATCAACCCGGTTGTGTCTGTAAAACTGTTTTCTTGGAGCCATTCACCACCTCTGGCTCTTAAAATCTGTTTCCTCTTCTGCATAGATCCCTGCACCTTGAGGGGAGGGATTTGATGAAGACATCCCATGTAGGACTGAGTGCCCTGAAGTCTGTCGTTCTCGGCACATTGTCCAGTTGTGGGCCTGTGCTGATTCCTATCTACTACTCGAAGAAGCTTCTCTGATGAGGGCTGGGGCTGGGTCCCCAGATAATGAGGCTCGAGAAAAAGATTATACAGACTTACCTTTCTCTGCTTCTCTCCATGAAGTACAGTTATATACCTTAGATCAAAAACAAGAAAGGGAATAGACTGGCCAGGAAGGAACCCCAAGACTTGAGGAGCAACAATGTTGCTTTCTCTAAGCAGGAGACTGGGAAAAGAGCAGCCCAAAGGGTATCTAGCTGGAAGACCTAAACCTGGCTCCACAGCTGAAGTTCCAGACGGCGGTGTCCGGCTTTGCATCTAAGTTCTGAGCTGTCCCCATCCCTATTTAGAGCTGAGGCTCCATAGGGGAACTGCATTTTCCTGTAGCAGTAACAACAAAGCCTCGTGTTTCCTAACCTCACACTCAGCAGCATAAGAGCATAATGCAGCTGCTTGCTCACCCCAGAATATCACCCAGCAGAATCAGGCAGCTTGGAAGGTCTTGTGTTCCTATAAAGAGGACCAGTAAAGTCTAGACCAGGAGCCCCAGGAAAAGCAGAATGAAGCCAAGTGAAATAACATTGCAAGGCTCAGAAAATGGAACTGTTTGGGAAACCATGGCCCAAACTGCTTATATTTCTCTAGCCCTGAAATAAAAGATTTAAATGGGATCAAGAGTCACCAAACTTGCAATGGAGAGATGGCTCAGCAGTTAAGAGCACTGACTGTTCTTCTGGCGAACCTGGGTTCAATTCCCAGCATCCACAAAATACGGCTCACAACCACCTGTAACTCCAGCTATGGGGAGGTCCAATAATACCTCTGGCCTCTGAGGACACCTGCACTCACATGAGCATACCTCCCGCTGCTGTGCACATGCACATAATTAAAAGTAAGTCTTGGGGTTGGGGATTTAGCTCAGTGGTAGAGCACTTGCCTAGCAAGCGCAAGGCCCTGGGTTCAATCCTCTGCTCCAAAAAATAAAAAGTAAAAAAAAAAAAAAATAATAATAATAATAATAACAACAACAAAAGTAAGTCTTTTAAAAGTTTACAAAAGAGCCACCTGGCATAACTGAAATGTCCAGGATGCTAATTAAAAATCACTCATCTTAATGAGCCAGGCAAACCACCTCTGTGATGAGATAAACCAGTCAACTGACACCAACATGAAGACAAGCCCAACAGTGCAGCTATTTGACACAGACTTTAAACTTTGCAACTATGACGTCACTGAAAAATAAATGTGCCTGGAATGTGCATGCAGCCCTGAGTTCAATCCCCACTACTGACATTTAAAAAATAAACCAATCTACCTGGTATCACAGACTGCTATTCCAGATCCTGGGGTTGGTGAAGGTTAGACAGGAAGACTGAAAGTTTAAGACCTGCCAGGCTATGGGATAATTTCAAGCCTGGACATTTCAGTGAGACATTATTTTAAAATAAGAAGGTTTTTTTTCAAAGGTCAAGGTTGCAGGTTGGTGGTAAAGCACTTGCCTCAAATTCCCAATACTGCAAAAATAGGCTAATAAATAAATAGATGGAAAAGTCTTAGCAAAGAAACATGTTATGAAAAATAACTAAATAGAAATCATAGCATTTTTAAAAGCTGAAATTTCAAAGTTCATTGGACAAACTCAATAGTAAATGCGAGGGCCAGGTGTCCTCTTTAATCCGAGCACTTGGAGAAGAGGCAGGCAGATCTCTGCAAGTTCAAGGCCAATTAGGTCTACATAGTGACTTCAAGACCAGCCAGAGCTGCAACAGTAAAACTCTTGTCTCAAAAAAAAAAAAATAGAGGTGACAGAGAATAAAATCAGTGAACTTGGAGACATACAAATAAAATTTATTCAGTGTGAACTCACTTGAAAAGCGGTAAGGTGTGAGAAATTATATAGGTACAATATATGATAATACAACAACCACTAAGAACACTATACATACTAATATAGTCAAAATCATTATCAATAAATATGTGTAGATAAAAAGAAACCCATCAGGGCTGAAGAGATGGTTCAGTGATTAAGAACACCGGCTGTTTTTTCCAGAGGACCTGGGTTCAATTCCCAGCACCCACATGGGGCTCACAACTATCTGTTACTCCAGTTCCAGATGACCCAACACCCTGTTCTGGCTACTGTGGGTACCAAGCATGCATGTGATGCACAGACCTACATGCAGACAAATGCCCATATACATAAAGTAAATAAATAAAATAAAATAAAATAAGAAAAGAAACCCTTCAGCACAGCAAAGGAAAGAGTCAACAGAATGGAGTGGCAGCCTACAGAAAGGGAAAAAAAACCATTGCCACATACTCATCCAACATGAGATTACCATTCAGAATACAAAGAGTTTAAAAAAATGAAACACCACGCTAGGTGTGGTGGTACAGGCAGCAGGATCAGGAGGTGAAGGCTTAATGAGTTAGTTCTAGGCCAACCTGGGCTACAGAGTGAAACACTGTCTCCAACAAACATACAAACAAAGGCTACTAAAGGGGCTGGACAGATGGTCTGTCAGAGAGGATCCTGGTTTAATTCCCAGCATACACATGGCAACTTACAACCAAAAGTAACTGCAGTGGATCTAATACCCTCTTCTGACCTTCTCCTACACAAGACACACACATGATGCACAGACATACATGCAGGCAAAATACCCATACACATAAAATTTAAAAATACATAAGTAGGGGTTTGGATTTAGCTCAGTGGTAGAGTGCTTGCCTAGCAAGTGCAAGGCCTTGAGTCCGATCCTCAGCTCAAATATAATATAATATAATATATATATTATGTAAAATTTTTAAAAACACATAGAGCAACAAATGTTGGTAAATATGAATTAGTGCAGCCACTGTATACCTCAGTATTGGAATTCTTTAGAAAACAAAAACTACGCTGGGCATACAGTTCAGGTGGGAACTGACTGCGTGGCATCCCCAAGACACTGGTTCAGTCTCCACTGGCTGTGGTGACAGGCTCCTGTATTCCCAGAACTTAGTACTTAGAGACAGGCAGATCAAGAGCTCAGGGTCACCCTTGCCTGCATCTCAACTTCAAGGTCAGCCTGAGCTCAAAAGAAACAGACAAAAGAATCAAAAAGAGCTGGGAATGTATGTTACTAGTAGAGTGTTTGCCTGGCGTGCACAAAGTTCTGAAAGTCGAACAATAACAACACACACACACACACACACACACACACACACACACACAAGCAAGCAAAAAGAAGGAAATAGAAGCAAAAATACAGAAATCAATAGAATTGAAAGCAAGAAAACAATAGAGAAAAATCAATGGAACAAAAATTGCTTCTCAAAAAAAGGATCAATAAGATTGACTAAACTCTAGCAAGACTGATAGAGGTAAAAGGAGAGAAAAAAATACATTAACAGTACCAGAAATGAACAAGAGTATCACTACCGATCCTACAGCCATCAACGGAGGAACAAGAAAGTATCTTGACATTGTGCTCTTGTGTACCACCACTTAAAAGAAACGCAGCAGCTCCTTAAAACCCACAAACCACTGAAGCTCTGCCAAGAAGAATAAAAAATCTGAGTAATCCCACAACCATTTGAGAAACAAGATTAAAGAATTTCTGGACAGATTCCTCTCCAAAGAATTCTAGAAAAGTTTATTAAATATTTAAAGAAGGATTAATGAAATTAACATTAGCTTTACTCCAAGAGCTGAGATTACTAGCATGGGCCACCACACTTGGTTTTTTTTCTACATGTGTATATCTGTGTGGGTTTGGTTTGGGTTTTTTTTTGTTTGTTTGTTTGGTTGGTGGGTTTTTTTTTTGTTGTTGTTGTTGTTCTTCCGAGACAGGGCTTCTCTGTGTAGCTTTGGTGCCTGTCCTGGAACTCATTCTGTAGCCCAGGCTGGTCTCAAACTCACAGAGATCCACCTGTCTCTGCCTCCCAAGTGCTGGGATTAAAGGCGTGCACCACCACTGCCCAGCTGGTTTAGGGTTTTTTTTTTTTTAAGAGCTTTTTTAATTTTTGAATTATTATTTTATGTGTATGCCTGTATGTAAGTTTGTGCATTACTTACATACCTGGTACCCAAGGAGTCCTGAAGAGAATGCCAGATCCTCTGGGACTGGAATTACAGATTTTGAGGCACCATGTGGGTGCCAGGAATAGAGCCAGGGTCCTCTGGAAGAGCAGCCAGTGCTCTTAACTGCTGAGTCTTCTCTTTAGTACCCTTACTTGATACTAGAAGTAGAAATTTAGGTTACTGATTTCTCTCCCCCTCTCCCCCTTCTTCTCCCTCCCCCTTTTTGTGGTAATCGAGATTGAAAAAATGAGGAGCTAAAGTTACTTCCCAAGCATTACCCTGATCCTGATATCCAATTCAGACAAAGACAACACACAAAACAAGAAAATAGCAAATCAAATTATTTCCTGAGCCAGGTGTGCTGGCACACAATTTCAGCACTTAAGAGGCAGGGGCACCGGCAGTGGTGGCACACGCCTTTAATCCCAGCACTTGGGAGGCAGAGGCAGGTGGATCTCTGTGAGTTCAAGGCCAGCCTGGTCCACAGAGCAAGATCCAGGACAGGCACCAAAGCTACACAGAGAAACCCTGTCTAGGAAAAGGCAAGCAGATCTCTGTAAGTTTGAAACCAACTGGTCTATGTATGGAGTTCCAGGCCAGCCAGCACTATACTGTGAGGCCTTGTCTCAAAAATGTTCCTTGAACTTGAATGCAAACATTCTAAACAAAAAAATTAAGAAGACCAACCCCACACTATGACTAAGTGACATTTATTTTGGTATGCAAAGTTGGCTCAACATTCAATGTTCAATAACGTGCTGTGAATGGTGGTACCATCTGGAAACTTAGCAGCCAGACATCTGAAGTTCTAGGCCAGCCTGGGCAATGTAGCAACATCTTCTTTCTCAAAAAACAAAACCAAACAACACCACCAAAAAAACCTCACTCAAAATTGCAATGCAAATTAGCCCAGCAATGTGAGAGATAGGAGAATCGCTTGACGCCAGTTCAGACTGGAGTCAACATAGGCCTCAAAAATATCAGATCAAAGTAATATTTAAAAAATTCAAGATATGCAGCCATGGTGGCATATGCCTTTGATCCCAGCACTAGGGAGGCAGAGGCAAGTGGATCTCTGTGAGTTTGAGGCCAGCCTGGGCTACAGAGTGAGTTGCAGGACAGCCAGAGCTACATGGTGAAACATTGTCTAGAGATACATAAAATACATATAAATAAAAAATAGAAAAAGCAGACCAGTGCAGGTCTTTAATCCCACACTTAGGAGGCAGAGGCAGATGGATCTCTGTGGGTTCAAAGCCAGCCTGGTCTACACAAAGCATTTTAAACCAATTAGGGCTAATAGCAAAGGAGAGAAAGGGGCTGGAGAGATGACTCAGTGGTTAAGAGCACTTAATGTTCTTGCAGAAGACTCAGGTTTGGTTTCCAGCACTCACATGTTGGCTCAGAACCATTTGTAACTTCAGTTCCAGGGAATCTGACACCTTCTTCTGGCCTCCGAGGCACCAGGCACATACATAGTACACAGACATATTTACAGGCAAATGCTTATATGCATAAAGTAAAAATAAATAAGTACATTTTTTAAAAGAAAGGAAGGATGAAGAAAAGAGAGAAAAAAGATAAAAAGGAAAGGAGAGAAAATGGTAGGGCTGGACATGTGGCCTCTAACAGAGCCCTGGATCCCATCCCTATTACGACAGACAAACCCTAAGAGCATCATCCTTAATGGAGACAAATTACTTTCCCTCAAGGCTGAGAAAAAGACAAGGATGTATGTTTTTGTCTGTCAGTTTGAGGCAGAATTTTGCTTTGTAGCACTGACTGGCCTGGAACTCCCTGTGTAGACCAGGCTGGCCTCCAACATGCAGCAATCCTGCCTCCACCTCCCAAGTGCTGGGATCATAGGTATGCACCAGCACACTCAGCTTTTCATTGTTTGTGTGTGTTTGTCTGAGATAGGCTCTTGCTATGTAGCTCAGGCTAACCTGGAATTCATAGAAATCCTCCTGCCTCAGCACCCCAAATATAGGTTTACAGGAATGAGCCACTCACCATTCTTTTTAAAATTTATTATTTATTTCTATGTACGCATGTGTGGACATGTGTGTAGGCACCTGCACAGGCTAGGAGAAGGCTTCTGATCCCCCGAAGCTGGAATTACAGGTAGGTGTGAGCCACTTGACTTGGGTGCTGGGAACCAAACTCCAAGAGCAGTATAGTCTCTTAACAGCTGAGCCAACTCTCCCACCCCATCATTCACCATTCTTATGCAAGGTAGCCCTGTAAGTGACAGTCAGTGTAGTAAAGCAAGAAAATCAATAAAAGGCATGCCAGTCTGGAAGAGAATGCTCTCTCAAAGTTCTCAGTGTGATGATCTATGTAGAAAACCCCAAGGAACCTACAAAAATACTCACGAAACCAACACCCCAACGCAATCATATTCCCATACACTATCAAGGAACACACAGACACCAAAATTAAAAACATGATACCATTCATCACTACTACATCTATCCATTCCTTCATTTATTTATAAAACCTGATCAGAGGAGCTTGGGGGTATATCTCAGTGGGTCACATAGCATTCACGAAGCCCTAGTTCCCAGTACTACCCAGACTGAGGGTGGTGACACTTGCCTATAATCCCAGCACTTGGGAGGTGGAGTCAGGAGGGTCAGGAGTTCAAAACACTCCTCATCTACATAGGAATTTAATTAATGAGTTAATTAAATCTGATCAGGATCTGAGTGCTAAAACTTAAAAATGCTAATGGAAATCAAATAAAAAAGGATCCATAAACTTATTGACATTTCTATAACACTGTTTGTAGATATAAACACTCTTATTTTAAAATTTCCAAGGTGAATCCCAGCACTTGGGAGGCAGAGGCAGAAGGATCTCTGAGCTAGTGGCCAGCGTGGTCTACATTACAAGTTCCAGGACAGCCAGGGATAGGTAAAGGGACCTGGTCTCAAACCCAAGTCCCCCAAACTTGCATGACAGAGGCAGGTGGATCTCTGTGAGTCCCAAGTCATACTGTTCTACATAATGACTTCTAGGACAATCAGGGTTACATAGTAAGACCCCTATCTTTAAAAAAAAATTACATTGGCCAGGCACTGGTGGCTCAAACAGGCAGATTTTCTGTGAGTTCAAGGCCAGCCTGATCTACAGAGTGAGTTTCAGGACAGCAAGGGATACACAGAGAAGCCCTGTCTGGAAAAGAGCAAAGGAAAAAAATATTATATGGAAAAAGAAAACAATAAAAATAAAAATGACATGGAGAGATAAAGGAATCACAGAGCCTACAATGATTCTGTTGAAGAAGGATGAAATGGAGGAATTGCTGTGACGTCAGTGAAGCTTCCTACAGTAATTAAAGCAATGATGCTGGGAGAAAGGGACTCGGGCATCAACAGACAGAATGAAGAGACCAGAACTGGACTCCTCCAGCACAAGCAAATGATTCTGACCAAGGGCCAAAAGGGATTTAAAGGAAGAGGAATCACGGGAAGAGAACAATAACATAGGCCTGAAGAAGAGCTGGCCATGGTCATAGAGACCTGTAAGCCCAGATCTCAGGAGTGTGAGGCAGGAAGATCTCTAGGTTGAGGCTAGCCTGAGCTAAAAAATAAACAGAAGAAAAAAATCTAAAGCTAGGTGAAAAATTCTTAGACTTGACACCAAAAATACAATTCATAAAGGAAAATCACTAATACAGATCTTGCCAATATTCAAACCGTATGCTCTGTGAAAGTCCGTATGAAGGTAAGAAAAACTACATACCAGAAAAAAAGTATCTACACTCTCCTTTTCTCCCTGTCTCCCTCCCCCTCTCTCCCCGCCTCCTCTCCCCACTTCTCCTCCCTCTCTTTCTCTCTTCTCTCCCCTCCCTCTCCTCGTGCCCTCCCTTCTCCCCCCTCTGTCTCTCTCCTTCCCACCTTCCTTCCATCCCCTCATCTAAAATAAGAACAAGTTCTCCAGGACCAACTTAGGTGACTGTGGTGGACGGATGGTACACATGCACAAGGTCTGTGCATGTTCACCCACAGTGCTATGGTGTATGCTCCTGTGGTAGTCGGAGGATGACTTGTGGAGTCTGGCTCCTTTCTTGCTCTCATGCACTATGTATAACCCAGGGCTCAAACTCAGGTTCTGAGGCCCGGTGACAGCTGCCTGTACCCACCATCTCCAAGGCCTATTTGACATGTGTTGTGGGTTGATCTGTCTCCCTTCAAACACTCACTGCCGATAGAGGCCATCAAGGCCAGACCAGACTGGAATGGCACATGACCTGGATGCCTGTGACCCTAACCTCAGATCAGTACTAGACATTACTGATGGTGCTAACGTCCTGGGATTGTACACCAGCCGATCTAGGCTGTCCTCCTTCCCATGAAACAAATTACAGACAGGAGCTCCACAAAAAGAAACCCATCATCCATCATCCAAAGATAAGACAACATCATGTCCCCTTTCCCCATGTGGCCCACGGACTTAACCTGCAGGTGCTACTATACCTACAGCCCAGCCCATTTGCTCTCTTCTAGTATATTCAATTTTTCTTTTTCCTTTTTCTTTCTTTCTTTCTTTCTTTCTTTCTTTCTTTCTTTCTTTCTTTTTTTTTTTTTGGAGCTGAGGATTGAACCCAGGGCCTTGCGCTTGCTAGGCAAGCGCTCTACCACTGAGCTAAATCCCTAACCCCTATATTCAATTTTTAAAAGTTTCCACTTTAAAGACTTTGCAAACCACCTATTTGACAAAGAACTTGAGTCTAGTATATATAAGGAATTCTCCAAATTAACAACAGAAACCAAACCATCCAATTAGAAAATGGATCAAATACATGCATAGAAGTATCAGTAAAAAGGGTATATAGATGATATATCAGTACATGAGAAGGTCACCAGTGCTATTAGCTATTAGGGGAATGTCAACTAAAATCACACCTTGCTGTACACTTATCAGAATCACACACACACACACACACACACACACACACACACACACACACACACACACACACACACACACACACACACACACACACACACACACACACACGCAGCAAAAGCATACAGGAGGCAGAGGCAGAAGGACTGCAAGTTCAAGGCCAACCTGCTCTATATAGAAATTGTCTTAACTAAACAAAATAAAGTAGTGAGGATATCAGGTGCTAACAAGGATGCAGAATTACTGAATCACTCTCTTGAACAGCTAGTTTTGAAAAGAATATAGAGGCAAGAATGGTTATGCCTGCGGTTCCAGCACTTGGGAGGTGAAGGCAGCAGGGTCAGGAGTCCAAGGTCATCCTTGGCTATCGTCTTAGTCGCTGTTCTATTACTGTGAAGGGACACCATGACCAAAACAACTCTTTTTTTTTTGTTTGTTTTCGTTTTTTTGAGACAGGGTCTCGCTGCATATCCCTGGCTGTCCTGGAACTCACCACAGTAGATCAGGCTGGCCTCAAACTCACAGAGATCTACCTGCTTCTGCCTCCTGAGTGCTGGGATTAAAGGGGTGCGCCACCACAATGCTGGGCTGACCAAGGCAATTCTTCTTATAAAGGAAAACGTTTAATTGGAGGCTTACTCACAGTATTATCATGGAAGAGAGCATTGTGGTATGCAGGCAGGTGCTAGAGCAGTAGCTGAGAGCTACATTCTGATTTGTAGGCAGAGAGAGACAGAGAGAGGAGAGAGAGAGAGAGAGAGAGAGAGAGAGAGAGAGAGAGAGAGAGAGACTAACTCTGGGCTTGACATGGGCTTTTGAAACTTCAAAGCTCACCCCACAGCGACACACAAGGCCACACCTCCTATTCCTTTTAATCCTTCTAAATAGTGCCACTTCTTGGTGACCAAATATTCAAATATATGAGCCTATAGGGGTCATTCTTTTTCAAACCACCACATTCCACTTCCTGGCCCCCATAGGCTTGTAGCCATACCATAATGCAAAAATGCATTCAATCCAACTTCAAAAGTCCCCACAGTCTATCACAGTCTCAACACTGTTTAAAAGTCCAAAATTCAAAACTCAAGGCAATCTCTTAATTGTAACACTCTGGAAAATTAAAATAAAAAGGCAGATCACATACTTCCAACATACAATGGTAAATGGCACAGGCTATATATTATCATTCGAAAAGCCGGGAAAGGGAGCATAGTGAGGAAATACTGGACCAAAGCAAGACTGAAACCCAGCAAAGCAAACTCCAAACTCTGCATTTCCATGTCTGATGTCAAAACACTCTTCAGATCTCCAACTCCTTTCAGCTTTATTGACTCTAACATACTTCTTTCTCTTGGACTGTTATCAGCTTTCCTGGGCAGGTTTCCCAAGGCTCTGGCATCTCCAATGTCTTGGGGTCTCCAAAGCAATTCACCTTCGCAGCTTCATACAATGGCCTTTCTGGGGCTCCATGCAGGGCAGGGACATCCCAGACACACACGTGGCCTCAGTGGCTTTCCTTAGTCATGGAGGAAGATTCCATAACCCCTTTCTTCTATCAGACTCTAAAGCTGAAGCTGCCAAGTTCTGCTGCTTGCTGGGGCTAGAACGTGGCCCCCTTGTTCAATTGCATCTGCATCTGCTTTCTGTTGGTGGTGGTTCCTTCACTGCTTAAATGTTTCTTTAACTCCTTTTCACAGGTTGGAAGCTTAGCTAGGGGTCTTGCCCTGAGGTCACCGTTCCCTTTACTGCATTTAGCATTAGGCTTTGCTTTTAGCTCTCTCCTTGAGCACTGGACTTAGCTTCAACATTACATTTCCTGGTGCTGCTTTTCTCAGAACTGTGCATCCCATATTTTTACTTACCCAGCTTGCTCTTTTTCTTCTTCTTTTTTTTTTTTACATGGTGGAGGTAAAGTTTGAAAGGGACTTTATTTTTTCTATTATTATTTATTATTATTATTATTATTATTATTATTATTATTATTATATTTGTGTTTTAATTTTACACATCAGCCATCGGTTCCCCTGTCCTCCCCCCTCCTGCCCCCATCCCCTCCCCTCCATTCCCATCTCCTCCAGGGCCAAGACTCCCCTGAGGATTCATTTAAATCTGGTGGATTCAGTACAGGCAGGACCAGTATCCTCCTTCCAGGCTGAGCAAAGTGTCCCTGTGTAAGCCCAAGGTTCCAAACAGCCAGCTCATGCACTAAGGACAGGTCCTGGTCCCACAGCCTGGGTGTCTCCCAAACAGTTCAAGCTATTCAACTGTCTCACTTATCCAGAGGGCCTGATCCAGCTGGGGGCTCCACAGCCTTTGGTTCATCATTCATGTGCTTCCATTCGTTTGGCTATTTGTCCCTGTGCTTTCTCCACAACACTGCCCACTGATAACCATACCACAGAGGCAATACTAGGCTGTCTTGAAATCTCCTTTGCCAACGCCATTAACCCAAAACTCTTCAATTTAACCTCAGGCAGTTTTTTGTTTGTTTGTTTGGTTGGTTTGGTTTGGTTTGGGTTTTGTTTGGGGGGGGGTGGGGTTTGAGACAGAGTTTCTCTGCGTAGCTTTGCGCCTTTCCTGGATCTCACTCTTAGACCAGGCTGGCCTCAAACCCACAAAGATCCGCCTGCCTCTGCCTCCCGAGTGCTGGGATTAAAGACGTACGCCACCACTGCCCAGAACTCAGGCGGATTTTTAGGACAAGGACAAAACCGCAACACATCCTCTGCCAAAATATCACAAAAACAGCCTCTCCTCTTGAGCTAGGCCCCCCAGTTCAAACTGCCCTCAGCACTATTTTCTGTGCTTCTACTAGGATGGCCCATTAAGTCCTGCTTAAAGAATCCAACCACTTTTCTTAGAAGAAAATATATTTACACAGTGTAATAGTCATTAAAAAGTTCAGTGCTGGGTATTGTGGCTGCATGTTCTCTAGACGAACGGAACCAACAGAATGCATATGTATTATAATTTACCAGAATGGCTTACATGACAGGGCCTGGGCAGTCTAATGATGGCCATCCATATGATGGAGATGTGGGAGAACCCAGTAGCTGCTCAGTCCACAAAGCTGAAAGCTCAGCAGTCCCAGGCTGGTGCTGGAAGCCTGAAGATCCCTGCAGAGTCCACATGAGAAGCCTAAAATGAGAGAGACTGATGTCAGTGGACGACAGACATAGGACTAAAGGAGTGCCCATCCAGTGCCTAGTGCTCAGTGCTGTGCTCAGGAGGAAGAGAATACAGCCAGGTGTTAGGTGGCAGTTCCCTCCAAAAAGACTACCCCATAGGGAAGCTCTTAAGACAGGAGATCAAAACTCAAAACAGATTCAGGAAGTCTTTAAAACTGACCAGACTCACCAGGCCCTCCCTCTTCAAGAGTATATAAGCAGTAAAGACTGTTAAGAATCTCTCTCAGACGAGGCCACCCCCACCCCCCAGAAGAAGCAGAGACCAGCCAAACTGAATGTCTAGAGAAAGAAAGAGCAGCTGAGCTGCCTGGAAAAGACACTCTCCAACCTACTGAGCTGCCTGCAGGCTGTGCAGTGTGCTCCAGGTCTCCAGCTTTGTGAGCGGTCACCATGCTGCGGTGGACATGGGTGATGCAGCTGTCTTTGAGTCACTTCTGCTCCTGTAATTCCTCACCCATACTTCTTTAAGGAACTACAAGAGAACTCATTGGTTCACCAAGTTAGACATTATTAAGGCAGTCCTTACTTTGTTTTGTCATGGATTCCCTTTCTGGGCAAAGCAGGTGTGTGTGTGTGTGTGTGTGTGTGTGTGTGTGTGTGTGTGTGTGTTGTTGTTGTTGTTGTTGTTGTTGTTGCATGGGCGGAGGTTATGTGTGTTGCATCTCCCCAGGAAGTTTGTTACACAACACCAGGTGACATGACACTGCTCCTCAGACTCCTTTATTTAAGGGCACGTTTTACACACACACACACACACACACACACACACACACACACACAGGGCGACAATAATCTGCTAGAGATGCACTCAAACACCCCATCCCCACCCTCTGGTATGTGTGCTAGGCAATTCTAAATCCCATGAAATTGACAAGGTCAGTGATGAAAGTGGTGCGTATCTGTGATCCAGTACTCAGAGGTGCTGGCAGGAGGCTCAGCAGTTCATCCTCAGCTACATAGGTTCAAGGCCAGCCTGGACTACACAAGATTTGTCTAGGAAAAAAAAGCTGTCATTTGCAGCAAAAATAGATGAACTAGAGATCATCATTTTAAGTGAAAAACAGACTAGGAAAGAGAAAGCAGGGTTGGGGATTTAGCTCAGTGGTAGAGCACAAGGCCCTGGGTTCGATCCTCAGCTCCAAAAAAAGAGAAAGGAAGGGGGAGGGAGGGAAGGGAGGAGGAAGGAGGGAGAGAGAGGAGGAAAGGAAGGAGGGAAAGAGGAAAGTTAGCCTAGAAGAAAAGAGGTTACTAGAACTGGAAACGGGGTAAGGGAGGGAGAAGGAATGTGTGTGCATCTGGAAACACCACAGTGAGACCCATTATTCTGAACAGTGAAAAACTAACTAGAGGCCCTTCCTCCAATCCTGACAACCTGAGTGTGATCTCTAGGACCTACGTAACGGAAGGAGAGAGTCAGCTTTTGTAAGCTGTCCTCACTGCTCCATGTATGTCATGGCATTTGCGCTCTCTCACACACAAATATTATAAAATCTGTAACTGGCTCAGGCAGTGGTGGCGCACCCCTTTAGTCCCAGCACTTAGGAGGCAGAGGCAGGCGGACCTCTGTGAGTTCAAGGCCAGTCTGATCTACAGAGAGTTCCAGGACAGCCAAAACTGTTACACAGTGAAACTCTGTCTCAAAAAACCAAAAAAAGAAAGAAAGAAAGAAAGAAAGAAAAAAATTAACTAGATACATAAAGTTGATAAAAGTGTACATTTTCATGATATAATTAAATTCCCATTAGAGTAAGCTAGGAACTATCTTCTGATTTATCTAGATATAACATTGAGGAAGTGTTCTTGTGCTATGTTATACAAAGGATGACACCAATAATATTATGGATAATGTCTAAATACATATTTTCCTTGTGTACTTTTACCTTTTGTATGTTTTGTTCATAACCAATTTTAAATACTTTATTATTTTTAAATTATGTATATATGGGGGGGTGTCCGAAGAGGCCCGAAGAGGGTGTCAGACCCCTTGGAGCTGGGGTCGTGGTGTTTGTGGATACTAAGAACTAAAGCCCCAGTGACAAACTATTTTAAAAATTGATTTTGTTATTTGTCTGTACGTCTGTGGACCGGTATATGCACCAGAGTATGGGGCTTCAAACCTCCTGGAGCTACACTTGTGAGTCTGTCAACATGGGTACTGGGAACCAAACTCTGCTTCTCTGGAAGAGCGCCTTAATCACCAAGTCATCTGGACAGTCCCCTGATAAAATATTCTTAAATTAGAGAAAAAAGAGTAGGCCATTCATCCAAGACTGGCGGCAATGTAAGCAGTGTGGAGTCAGATATGATGAGAAGAACCAGGCAGTGACATTACAACCCAGTGCTTGCATGCTTAGACACTGGTCTGAGACAAATGAGAACGGAATGTCCACTTGAAACTATACAAAAATGTTCCTAGCGTCTCTGTTCCCAGAGTCACGAACTAGAAACCACCCAGATGTGCTTCAGTGGGTCCAGCACACAGAGGCACATTCATAATGTGGAGAACAGATGAACGACGGCTAAATTGTTAGTATAGACAAGTCCCGAAATTCTATTGCTCATAGCACCTTCATTGACTCATGTATAACGCGCCTTTCATTCATTTTTCAAGCAGTCAATCAACACACTCTTAATTCCATTTCCACCTTCAAAGAACTGAAATTCTACCAGGGGAGAGGGCTGAATTACAGTAAGTTCCCAGTCAGATTGAGATGCTTAGAAACACCCCATTTCAAAAAGGCAAATAAAATAATAAGATAAAATAGATCTGAAGTCCTAGAGAGGAAGACAGGCAACGTAAACACAGAAATGAGTATATGCCGCCAGAGACTGCTCTGAGTGAAGCAGGCCAGGAGAGGAAGAGAGAAGCCTGGTGTGCTCCGTGGTGCCCAGTGCTCAGAGCAGGGTGAGAGTCCTGCAAGTGTCGCAGATGCATTAGTGCTCTTACACACTGATTGTCACCAAAATGCTATTTTTGATCTTCAAGTGTTGGTAAGGGTGAAAGGAAATGACTACTCACTCTCACACACTGCTGGTAGAAGTGCAATTTATACAACCTCTTTAAAGGCCAAATTGACACTCTTTCTCGCTGTTCCCCACAGAGTAGCACTGGGTCTCCAATCACATGCCACTACAAGCAGAGTGGCAAGTCTTTGAAAATTGTGTCTGCATCCTAAACGGCCCAGTGCACTGAACTCTGGAGCCTCTCTGGGATCAGAAGCTGGCCCTGCCTTTGACTAGTTTTGTTACCTTTCAGGAGTTGCTTAACTCTTGTGCCTTGGTTCCCTTGTGTATAAAGAATAAAAACTGGGGTTGGGGATTTAGCTCAGTGGTAGAGCGCTTGCCTAGCAAGCACAAGGCCCTGGGTTCGATCCTCAGCTCCGAATAAAAAAAGAATAAAACTGTGGGGTCTGCTGGGTGGTGGTGCATGCCTTTAATCCCAGCACTTGGGAGGCAGATGTACGCAGATCTCTGTGAGTTCGAGGCCAGCCAGGTCTACAAAGTGAGTTTCAGGATAGGCTCCAAAATTACACAGAAAAACCCTGTCTCGGAAGGAAAACAAAACAAAAACAAAAACAAAACAAAAATCCAATAGGGTTCAATAATAAAAGGAGGGCCATAAAGATGGCTCAGTGGTTAAGAGCACATATTGCTCTTCTAAAAGACCCGGGTTTAATTCCTAGATCCCACATCAAGTGGCTCACAACCACGTGTAACTCCACCTCCAGAGGATCCCACACCTCTGGCCTCTGCTGGTAAAGGCACTCATGTGCACATACATGCCTTCTCCTCATAGCTAAACTAAATGTAAGCAAATAAATAAATAAGATGGAGTTACATATCTCAGTGGTAGAATACTTGTCTCGCGTGTTCAAGGTTCCCAGAAGCACAAAAAGATAGGATGTAGTGACTCCATGTCTGTAAGTCCAGAACTTCGGACACTGAGGCAGGAGGATCTTAAGTTTGAATCTAGCTACAGACCCTGTCTTTAAAAAGTACTTGTAGGCTACAGAGATGGCTGAATGGTTACTCCCAGCTCCCACATAGTGGCTCACAACAATCTGGAACTCCTGGAGTTCTGATGCTCCCTGCTGACCTGTGTGGGACCAGGGACACATCAGGCTAAACATCCACACCCATAAAATAAAAATAAGCAAATCTTTTCAAAAGTAGGTTGTCATGAGCGTCGCTTTTTCCTGATATTTTGGGGGGTGGGTTGGGGATAAGACAGGGTTTTTATGTAGCCTTGGTTGCTTCGCAGCAATCACTATCTAACTGAGACTAGCCTCAAATTCCTCATCCTTCTGCCTCAATTTCCCACATTCTGGATTGCCAGCCTGTGTTCACACACCTGGCTGCCTTTTGTTTTTTGAAAGAAAGTCTCACTATGTAGTCCAAGCCAGCCTCGAATTGCTAATTCTCTGGGCCCAGGTTCCTGAGTTCCGGTTATAATGGGATCACAGTCACAGGCCACCATGCTTGGCTTTGTGATGATGATTAAATTAATCAACATATGGAAAGCCCTAGTATGTGTTTATTACATAAATCCCACTGGAAAATAAACGGAGCTAACCTAGATATCCATTAAGAAGACGGCTGGGCAGAAAAATCCCTGAAAGTTCAAGGCCTGAGCTATGTGTCAAGTTCCAGGCTAGCTACCGCTACTCTGGAAGATTGTCAAAAGAAGAAAAAGAAAAGAAAGGAAGCCAGAGAAACAGTGTGGTTAGAGACACTATGACACAGCCGAACGGAATGGAGCAGATCTCTGTGCTCCAGTGTGGAAAAGTCTCCGAGAAGAGCCCTCATATAATACAAAAACTAGTCTCAGCACAGTGTCTACAGAACAGTCCTGCCTGAGCAATTCAAAAGGTGCAATATTATACCTCCATCTAGCCCTCATGGACATGTGGAAAAGTCTAGAAGGAATCCCCTCAAATTAGTGCTGGTTTGTTTTTTTTTGTTTGTTTGGTTTTTTGTTTTTTGTTTTTTGAGACAGGGTTTCTCTGTAGCTTTGGAGCCTGTCCTGGACTAGCTCTGTAGACCAGGCTGGCCTCGAACTCACAGAGATCCACCTGACTCTGCCTCCCGAGTGCTGGGATTACAGGCGTGCGCCAGCACCGCCCGGCTAGTGCTGTTCTTAGACTGGTAGAAAGCATGAGGGAAAATTGATGTGAAAGTAGGGAAAACTGATTTTATACTTTATAGTAGTATCTTCATGTGTGACTTACAAGATTTTATACAGTTATAGAAGATCTCACTGTGTGACCTAGGCTGGCCTTGAACATTTTGTTCCTCCTAACTCTGACTCCCAAGCGCTAGTGTTACAAGCATGTGCCACCACGTTCAACCAAAAAAGATGTTGCTTTAAACAATTTTAGACTTTATTTTATTTTTATTTTCTGTAGATGGGTGTTTTACCTTCGTGAATGTCACCGCACTACCTACATGTGGTGCCGGGAATTGAACCTGGGTCCTCTGGAAGAGCAGCCAAAGCTCTTGACTCCTGTGCCCCTCAAAAGATATTTTCAAGACAGGGTTCTTAGTTTGTTGTCCGGGTTGTTCTAGAGCTCCTGAGCTCAAGCAATCTTCCGCCTCAACATGTCACTGTACCCAGCAGATTGTTTTTGTGTTTATTCAATAGGAGGACTGGACAGTTGGCTCATCAGTTAAGACCACTTGCTGCTCTGGCAGAAGATGTAGGTTTCGTTCCCAGCCGCCTGTGAGATCAGTTTCAAGGGATCAGATGCCCTCTTCTGGCCTCCTCAGACACTGAATGTATGTGATATACATACATGCACTGAGGTGCACACACATGCACATAAAATACATTCTTTTTTTTTTTTTTGAGCTGAGCATCGAACCCAGGGCCTTGCCTACCACTGAGCTAAATCCCCAACCCCAAATACATTCTTTATAAACACAAGCTAATAAGATTAGAGATGTAGCTCGGTAGTAGAGAGCTACAGACTATACAATGGCTTGTTCTCGGTCCCTGGCACCATGGAAGGAAAGAAAAGACAGGAAGGAGGGAGGGATGGGAGAGGCAGGAAGGAGGAGGGAGACAAGCTAGGAAGAGAACTGTCTTTTCAACAACTCATTTTAGAACACTGTGTTATTCTTAAGCTATAAAATCAACCCCTATCTGTAGCTTGCATTGTATATGAAAGCTAATGCGCGCGCGCGCGCACGCACACACACACACACACACACACACACACAATCATAGACCTACATGTAAAATCTAAAAGTATTACCTTTCTAGGAGAAATTACAAAAAATCGGTGTGTCCTTAAATTAGACAGATTGTTCAGAAACCAAACGTAGAACCCATACAAGGGCAATTGGAGGCTGGAGATATGGCTCAGTAGTTGAGAGCACTGGCTGAGCTTCCAGAGAACCGGCACCACAGGGTGGCTCACAACGGTCTGTAACTCCAGTTCCAGGAGATCCAGTGCCCTCTCCTGGCCCACACAGGCACTGCATGCCTGTGACGTACAGCCATACATGTAGGGAAAACACTCTTACATAAAATAAAAATAAATACATCTTCAAAGAAAGAAAAATTGCAGCCAGACCTTGGTAGCACTCTCTTGTAATCCCATCCCTGAGGAGGCTTAGAGCAGGAGGATCTCCACGAATTCAAAGACATCCTGGGCTAAATAACAAGACCCTGTCTTTAAAAAAAAAAAGGATAGGGGTTGGGGATTTAGCTCAGGGGTAGCACGCTTGCCTAGCAAGCGCAAGGCCCTGGGTTCAGTCCTCAGCTCTGTAACAAAAGGATAAAGTTGACTTTATCATTATCAAGTACTTCTGCTCACTGAAAGATACAGCCATTAGAATTGGGCGTGGTGGTGCACATCTTTAGTCCCAGCACTCGGGAGGCAGAGGCAGGCAGATCTTTGTGAGTTCAAGGCCAGCCTAGGCTACAGAGTGAGTTCCAAAACAGCCAGGGCTACACAGAGAAACCTTGTCTCAAAAAACAAACAAACAAAAAATGAAAAGAAAGATTATAAGAGCTAGAAGATCAGGGAGTTTGCTGTGAGATTGTTTCTCCTATTAATGTCAGAAGCTACAGTCATACATTCTCACCACGTGACTGCCTAACATGAGCTGAACAAGGATGACAACAACAGACAAGCCCAAGTGGACGGGGAAAGATCACCAGGCCTCAGGCCTACACAAAGAACTAAGGGTAACTAAGGGATGTGCAGTAGGAAAGACAGTCTTCCCAGGGAAGAGCACATCAGTTGGTTCTCCAATACCCAGTGATCAGCCCTGAAAACACACACATACACGTGACATCATACAGACGAGCAGGTTATATCTATGTCCTTAGAACTATACATGTATGTACATATACATACACGTATGTAATAGCAATTAATGATAAAAGAGACCATGGATTTGGAGGAGTACAGGGAGGGCATGTATGAGGGTTTGGAGGGAGGAAAGGAAAGGGGGAAATGATGTAGCTGTATTATAACCCCAGAAAATAAAAAATAATAATAAATGAAAAGATAGCCAGACACGCCTTTAATCCCAGCACTTGGGAAGGCAGAGACAGGTGGATTTCTGTGACTTTGAGGTCAGCCTGGTCTACAGAGCAAGTTCCTGTCTCTCAAAAACTAAGTAAAAAGACAAACCACCATCTAGAAAAAACATTTGAAAATGACATCTGATAAAGAATTTATGTCTAGAATATATAAAGAACTCTCAAATATAATATTTCTAGAAAATCCACAGATCCAGCATGGTGGCACATACTGGAACTCAGGAGATAGAGGCTAGAGGATCAAAAGCCCAGGGTCTCCCTAGGCAACATACTGAGCTCAAGGCTAGCGTACCTCATGAGACCCCACCTTAAAAAAGAAAAGAAGCCAGGCAGTGGTGGCGCACGCCTGTAATCCCGGCACTCGGGATGCAGAGGCAGGTGGATCTCTGTGAGTTCAAGGCCAGCCTGGTCTACAGAGCTAATCCAGGACAGGCTCCAAAGCTACAGAGAAACCCTGTCTTGGGGGGGCGGGAAGAACAGAAAAGAAAAAGGAGCTGGAAAGATGACGGTACTGCTCTTGCAGATGACTGAACTGGGGCTCCCAGCAGCCATGTCAGGCTGTAACCCCAGCTCTGAGAGATCTGGCACCCTCTACTTGTTCCCAGAAGGCACTGTGATGACATGCATAAGCCCACACTCAGACATACATATATGCATAATTTTAAAGTTTAAAGTAATAAATCTTGATGGCTGAAGAGATGGCCTAACAGTTAGGAGCACTTGGGCTTTTTGTTTTTTGTTTTTTGTTTTTTTTCTGGAAGGGATTTTTTATTATTATTATTATTATTATTATTATTATTATTATTATTATTTTGCCATGACTCATCTCTTTAATTAATGTAATTTGAATGAGTTCTTTTATGAGTTCTTTTTTTTTTTTTTCCGGTCATTCGCCTCAGCAGAATGCCAAACGCCATTTATTGAAGGAGGGAGGAGGCCTTAAATGCAGGCTTACAGCACAATGGGGGAACCCCTGGAGGGCAGAAATTCGATACCGATGTTTTACAGTCTTGCATCTAAGCTGTTAACACCCAATATGCAGGATAAACAGACAAGGAACTTCCCTTAAAAGAGCACTTGTTGCTCTTGCAAAGGATCCGAGTTCAAGTCCAAGCACCCCCTCATGGAGGCTCACAACAGTGTGGAACACAAATTCCAAAGGATCCAGTGTCCTTTCCTGGTCTCATAGGCACCAGGTAGGAAGGCAGTTCGCTTACATACATGCAGACAAAACACTCATACACAGAAATAAATGAGTGAATGAATGAATGAATAAATAAATAAATAAATAAATAAATAAGATGTATTTATTTTTATATATTATGACTGGAGAGATGGCTCAGTGGTTAAGAACACTGGCTGCTCTCCCAGCAAACCCAGTTTCGATTCCCAGCACCCACAAAGCAGTGCAGACACTTGTAACTCCAACCCAAGGGATCTGTCGCCCTCTTGTGGCGTCTTCAAGTACTGCAATAATGTGGTACACAGACGTAACTGTAGACAGAATACCATTCATATAAGACAATAAAATGACAAAAAAATGAAAACTTAAAACTATAGTGGATCTAATTTTTTTAAGAAAAGCCAGGTGTGGAGGTGCATGCCTTTAATCCCTGCATCTGGAAGCAAAGGGAGGTGGATCTCTGTGAGTTTGAGGAGGAGAAGAGAGACAGAGACACACACACACACACACACACAGAGAGAGAGAGAGAGAGAGAGAGAGAGAGAGAGAGAGAGAGAGAGAGAGAGAGAGAGAGAGAGAAGAAAAACACAAGAAACATATCATTTTTTTAAAAATGGGCAAAAATGTGGGCAGTGGTGGCACACACCTTTAATCCCAGCACTCAGGAGGCAGAGGCAGGTGGCTCTCTGTGAGTTTGAGGCCAGCCTGGTCTACCAAGTGAGTTCCAGGAAAGGCGCAAAGCTACACAGAGAAACCCTGTCTCTAAAAAAACAAAACAAAACAAAAAAGGCAAAAATGTTTGATCAGATTTCTTTTTTGAAATAGCACTTCTCTGTGTAACAGTCCTTCCTGTCCTGGATCTCGCACTGTAGACCAGGCTGGCCTCAAACTCACAGAGATCCACCTGCCTCTGCCTCCCGAGTGCTGGGATTAAAGACTTGCACCAATTATATATTAATACATGGGTATTTTCCTAAAAAACATAAATACTGGGTGTGTGGTGGCTTGAAATAAAATGGCCCCCAAAGGGAGTGGCCTATTGGGAGATGTGGCTTTGTTGGAATAGGTGTGGCCTTTTTGGAGGAAGTGTGTAACTGTGGGGACAGACTTTGAGGTCTCTTTTGCTTAAGCTTCACTCAGTGTCACAGTCAACTTCCTATTGCCTGCAAGACTCTCAGTACCATGCTCTCTGCCATGATGATAATGGACTGAACCTCTGAAGTGTAAGCCAGTCCCCTGATCAAATGTGTTCCTTTATAAGAGTTGTCATGGCCATGGTGTCTCTTCACAAAACTAGAAACCCTAACTAAGACAGGGAGCTAGAGAGATGGCACAGGGGTTAATAGAAGTTGTTGTTGCTGCAGAAGGCCTGGGTTTGGTCCCAACACTCACACAGCAGCTCACAACCATCTGTAACTTCAGTTCCAGGGAATCCAACATCCTCTTCTGACTGAGGACAGCAGACACATAAGGTGCACATATCTGCATGCAGGCACACACAAAGTGCACATACCTGCATGCAGGCACACACAAGGTGCACATACATGCATGCAGACACACACAAGGTGCACATACATGCATGCAGACACACACAACGTGCGCATACATGCATGAAGGCACACACAAGGTGCACATGCATGCAGGCACACACAAGGTGCACATACACATATGCAGACACACACAAGGTGCACATACATGCATGCAGGCAAAACACAAGGTGTAGTGGGTAGCCATCCCAGCATTGGCCTGGAAGTTCCAACACCCATTGAGGCTTCAGTAATGATCACGCCCACAAGGCGGGGCAGAGGAGGGAGCGGAAGAGCGAGGAGCAGGAGGAGGTGGCTCTCTTGGTTCCGGGACACGGGACGCTAGAGGTGGACCGAGCAGAGTTCTCCAGAGAACGCCGCCGGACTACCCTATACCTTTGCCAGACTCTGCGACCTACCCCTTCATTTGTAAGTTACCCCACAAAATAAACCTCCCTTTTAACTACGTGGAGTGGCCTTAATAATTTCACAATAACAAGGTGCACATACATACATGCAGGCAAAACACAAGGTGCACATACATACATGCAGGCACACACAAGATGCACATACATGCATGTAGGCACATACAAGGTGCACATACACACATGCAGGCAAAACACTGGTGTGCATAAAAATAAACAAATTTTAAACAATAAAACAAATACTGAGCATCCGTAGTTACAAGAGAAACATAAGATACAATGAGTGACTGTCCTATTCTACCATGACCAAAAGCAACTTGGGGAGGAAAGGGTTTGTTTCACCTTACAGCTTACAGTCCATCATGAAGAGAAGCCAAACAGGACCGCAAGGCAGGAACCTGAAGCAGAGAGCCCAGGGAATTGCTGCTTACTGCCTTGCTTTCTAGGCTCACATTCAACTACTTTTCCTATAATTACCTGCCAGAGGCCCACAGTTGCCTGGGCCCTCCTCCCACATCAATCACTAATCAAGAACATGTCCCCACAGACTTTTCTACCAGCCAAGCTGATGGAGGCATTTTTCTCAGTTCAAGTTTCCTCTTCCCAGATGACTCCAGCTTTTGTCAGGTTGACCAAAAAAAAAAACAAAACAAAAAACAAAAAAAACAAAACAAAAACAAAAAAAACCCTAATTTGCTGTGGCATACCCTGTGATCCCAGCACTGAGGAGGAAGAGGCAGGTGGATCTCTGTGAGTTTTAGGCCAGCCTGGTCTACAGAGTGAGTTTCAGGACAGCCAGGGAACCCTGTTTACACAGAGAAACCCTGTCCTGAAAAAACAAACAAACAAACAAAAACAAAAGTACAATGTAGATGATGGGCGGCGGCAGCGGCGCACGCCTTTCATCCCAACACTTGGGAGGCAGAGGCAGGTGGGATCTCTATGAATTAGAGGCCAGCCTGGGCTACATATCCAGTTCCAGGACATCCAGGGTTACACAGAGAGACCTCATCTAACTCATAAACAACCAAACAAACAAATAATAGATGCATACAACTTAGGGACTGAGGAAATGGCTCAGTGACTGAGAGTTGCTTACTGAAGACTCAGGTTCACTTCCCAGCATCAGACAGCTCATACCTGCCTGTGATTCCAGTTTCAGGGAATCAGACACCTCTTCTGGCCTCCACAGGCACTCATCCATACACACACGTGCGTATGCAGAAGCACATACACATGAATAAAAGTTTTCATTTAAGAAATACATGTACCCCAGTGGCCACACCACTAAGGGAGGCGGTTTTCGCTCTCTTTTTCTGTCTCACCCCCAGCCCTGTGGGATCTGAGAAACTGTTCTGTCGCTAGGTGTACACAACGAAGCCTTCCTTCTGCAGGTTACAACCAAAGTTCTTGGAAAAGCGCGAGGAGCCAGCCTGCCTGCCTCTGCTCATTACGCTAAGAGATAAGTGACCGATGAAGGGGCCGTTGCCTAGGATTTGGTCTACAGTTGGAAAAACATGGGAAGAAACAGAGAGACAAGAGGAACGCCCTGCAAGCAGAAGCCTCTTTGTGACTTACATGTAATTGTGTCGGTAAGGACTTTTGGAAAGGGGGAAATAAAAACAAAATGTGCAAATACAGCCCAGTGGCCACAGCAGACTGGAACTCCAGTAGATGGTTTTCTGTCTTCCATCTCCGCCAAACCTTGGTGCAGGACAAGCTTTCCTCTTTCCTGTGGACCCTCTCAGCACCCCCTTCTAGCCCACTCCATTCTTCTGTGTCAGCCACCAATGGCTAGAAACACACCCTGCCTGAGACCCCCAGTGGCCACACTGAGCTGAAACTCAGCCAGGCAGTTTTCGGTCTCCTTCCTGTTCTCCCTCACCATCGTGCCCATGTCTCCACACACACACACACCCAGCCTTGGAGCAGTCTGCTCGCAGGTGCTCTCCTTCCACTCTACCTCCTTCCTGTGGACCTTCTCATCACCCCCATTCTAGCCTAACCCCATTTTTTAGCATCAGCCCCCATCCCCAGATCCCCAGGCAGGGACTCAAGTAAGATGTCTTGCATTATGAGCTCTCCATTCTCACCCTCAGCCCTGTAACCCGACTCCATTCACTGGAGACTCCAAATCTTGCTCTAGACCTAGCATCCCCCCAGCCCCTTCATTGCTGTCCCTCCAAATTATTCTTTGCCTTTCTGCAACCTACTTGCAGGAACCTCTTTTCCCAGCACACTTCATACTCCCTGGGGACAGTCCCTCTCGGCTTTTTCTCCTCACCCACCTCGACTCCTCTCTGCTAGGCAAACCAGAGCCACCACACTCAGACCCAAAGAGGGCAACAAAAACCAAGGAATGGAACACCATCCAACACAGACCAGAGAGCAACGCCTAGAATCACCTCGCTCATCCCAACCGCACATGCCTAGACACCAGCAACCAAAGCACAAACACTAGCAACCAAGACATGCCTGCACCAGACCACAGTAACGCTGTTACAGTAGGCTCTGAGACATGCAAGGACAAGACAAGGACTTCAAAATAGCTATTATGAATATGTTCAAGGACCTTAGAGAAGATATGAATAAATCCCTTTAAAAAACATGCAAAAACACAAACAGTGGAATGAAATAATGAAAATGGTTCAAGACATGAAATTAGAACCAGAATCATATAGCAGGTCCTATAATACACAGGCTGCGACCACCCATTGGACCCTGTGACCTACAAGGCCAACTCAACCTCCCAGACCCACCAAACCCTTCATCCTCCCCATGGCCAACCATCCCCTGCAACATCAGCCCCTAGAGTCACAAGCACCACCTGCACCAATCGGAAGAAGAGCCTCCCAGTGAACAGCCCTCTCCAGGACCATCAGCAGCCCCTAGAGTCACAAACACCACCTGCACCAATTGGAAGAATAGGCACAGGCAAAGCCTACACTTGATGGAAGAACGGAGCCCAGAGGCACAACCCACACCAGTTGAAGAGGAGAGCCCATAGGCACAAGAAAAGCCCACACCAGCCAGAAGAACTGGAGGATATGCTGGATCTAGGCACCCAAACCTCCACAAACCTCAGCTGAGTCAACCCTACTAGACCTGACAACCAGCCAATCACCAGAATCCTTGACCATTCAGGGTAAATCATCAACATCATCATCATCATCATCATCATCATCATCATCATCATAAACAGACAATAAAGGAACAAAAGACCCACCCAACAAAGACATCACAAGAATCAACACCAGTACCTAGAGTTATCCCAAAACTAATGGGTAAAAGGCAGTGTAAGAAGACATTCAATAACATACAGAGCAATAGGGCAGCACCAGAACCTAGTGATACTGCAACAGCAAGACCTGAACATCCATCCCAACACAGATGAAACAGTAGAAAACAACCTTAAAAATTACTTTATAAACTGGGCAGGGGGTGGCACACACCTTTAATCCCCACACTCGGGAGGCAGAGCCAGGTGGATCTCTGTGAGTTCAAGGCCAGCCTGGTCTACAGAGAGAGTTCCAGGACAGCCAGAGAAACACTGTCTCGAAAAAACAAAAAGCAAACAAAACAAACAAATCAGACTTCAAACCAAAACTAATGAGAAGAGATAGAAAAGGACACCACATACTCATCCAAAGGACAATCCCCTACTTAAGCACCAAACACAAGTTCATAAAAGAAACACTACTACTGCTAAAATCACATATTGATCTGCACAGAACATTTCACCCAAACACAATAGAATATACCTTCTTCTCACCAGCTCATGGAACTTTCTCCAAAATTCACCCACATACTCAGACATAAGGTGTATCGCAACGCATATAAGAAACTTAAAGGGTTGGGGATTTAGCTCAGTGGTAGAGTGCTTGCCTAGCAAGTGCAAGGTGCTGGGTTCGATCCTCAGCTCAAAAAAAAAAAAGAAAGAAAGAAAGAAAGAAAGAAAGAAAGAAAGAAAGAAAGAAAGAAAGAAAGAAAAAGAAAAAGAAAAAGAAACTTGAAATAATTCCCTGCATCCTATTTGACCACCACAGACTGAAGCTTGATATCAATAACAACAGAAACAACAGTTTACAAACTATGGAAACTGAATAACTCACTACTGAGTGAAAAATGGGTCAAGACAAAAATTAAGAAGGAAATTTAAAACTTTTTAGAATTAATGAAAACACAACATACCTAAATCTATAGGACACAACAAAGGTGGTTCTAAGAGGCAAGCTCATATAAAGTGCCCACATACAGAAAAAAATCGGAGAGATCTCATATTAAAAACTTGATGATGCCGGGCGGTAGTGGCGCACGCTGTGATACCAGCACTCGGGAGGCAGAGGCAGGCGGATCTCTGTGAGTTCAAGGCCAGCCTGGGCTACAGAGTGAGTTCCAGGCACAAAGCTACACAGAGAAACCCTGTCTTGGGGAAGAAAAAAAAAACTTGATGACAAGCTTTAAACAACATGAAGAAATAATACCAAAAAGAGTAGATGGTAAGAAGTAATCAAACTCAAGGTTAAAATCAATGAAATAGAAACAACAACAAAACCAATAAAAAGACCAATGAAGCCAGGCATGGTGACACTCAGGAGGCAGAGGCAAGTGGATCTCTGAGTTCAAGGACAGCCTGGTCTACAAAGTGTGTTCCATGATGGCCATGACTACACAGAGAAACCCTGTCTTGAAAAGAAAACAAAAGAATCAGTGAAATGAAGAGTTGGTTCGTTGAGAAAACCAATAAATTGATAAACCCTTATGTAAATTAACTAAAAACCGAGAAAGAATATCCAAATTAATAAAATTAGAGACAGAAATAGGAGCATCATCACAGACATTAAGGAAATCCAGCTAATTATAAGAACATACTTTAAAAACCTGTACTCCACCGAATGGGAAAACCTAAAGGATTTTAAACCTAAAGTAATAAATTTCTTAATATGTACTACCAGACCTTCAAAGAAGAATTAACACCAATACTCCTCAAAAGTATTCCACAAAATAGAACCGGAAGGAACATTGCTCGATTTTTGTTGTTGTTTTTGGTTTTGGTTTTGGTTTTTCGAGACAGGGCTTTGCTGTGTAGCTTTGGAGCCTGTCCTGAAATTCACTCTGTAAACCAGGCTGGCCTCGAACTCACAGAGATCCGCCTGCCTCTGCCTCCCAAATGCTGAGATTAAAGGCTCTTTCTTTCTTTCTTTCTTCCTTTCTTTCTTTCTTCCTTTAATTACACTCATGATATTCATTAATTATACTCATGATATTAGTTACATTTGTGGTATTCATTGATTACATTTGCAGTATTCATTCAATAATTACATTTATGATATTCACTAATTACATTAATTGTATTGATTTATTACATTCATGATATTACATCCTGATACCGCTGTTGGACAGTTTTTCTATGTATGTATATTTATGTGTGTTACTATAACCTTTCAACTCCCATCATCTAAACGTCACCTATATAAAACCCAGTCAAGCAGTGGTGGTTCATATCTGCAGTCCCAGCCCTCAAGAAGATGACATGTGAAATATATTCCCAGAAAGAAGCTCCATCTTCAAACTGGAACATTTTGCAAGGCTGAATGATTAGAACCTCAATGATGGTGGAGAGGCTAGAATGTTGCAGGTCCAGGGCCCAGGTACAATTTATCTTGGGCTATCTTTAGCTTACTAAATAGCCATCCCTTCCCAGCCTTGTAACAGCTCCTCCTTAGGACAACTGACACCATGTTGGAAGCCTTGTTTTATTTAAGCAAGAGAGAATGCTATCTTTCCAGGCCAGAAGGTCTCCCCAGCTAGCTCTCAGCTGTGGTCAGCTTTTCTACGATTTTCTCCCTTTTGTTCCCTCAGATCTTTTTTTTTAAATAAGTGTCTTAATTTATTTGTTGAACAAGTGCCAACCTTGTACAAAGCACTGTTCTACATATTTGAGAATCCTATCACTGAACAAAATAAACTTTAAAAAATGCTTCTCTTATTATAGGGGGTAAGACAGAAAACACATAAAACCAGTATATCATACAGACTTTTTTTTTAAAACATAAAACCAGGTTATAATTAAAGTGTCCAGGGTTATTTGAAACTGGAAAATATTTTCTCTGTAGAAAATAGTAAAAATGATAACATTTCCCAATAATCCCTTTTAAGCCAAATATTAGCTGAATTATACATATAAATATTGATTAGATTCTGGGATACAGAAGAAACCTATCTTCATCTGTTCAGACAGCTATGTTTTACTTAAGTTGTGTAAGTGAAATTCCTATTCATCTTCCCCTTCACTGTTTGATTTATGGCAGACATTTTTCTATAGGCTAATCTCCCCTCCTGGAAGTACAGCCAGCAAATTCTTTCATCACCTTGATACGGTACAAATTCTTATCTTTCTTTTTTTTTTGTTTTTCGAGACAGGGTTTCTCTGTGTTGTTTTGGTGCCTGTCCTGGATCTTGCTCTGTAGACCAGGCTGGCCTCGAACTCACAGAGATCCCCTTGCCTCTGCCTCCCAAGGGCTGGGATTACAGGTGTGTGCCACCACCGCTCGGCACAAATTCTTATGTTTCACTGAAGCTTGTCCAGTGATTGGGCAAAACCATAACTTATTATAAGCCACAGTCATCCTAGGGTCCCCCCTGCTATATAGCCTCCCTGGATCTATGGGTTGCAGTCTGATTGTTCTTTGCTTTATATCTAGTATCCACTTATGAGTGAGTGCATACCATGTTTGTCCTTCTGAGTCTGGGTTACCTCACTCAGAAAACTATTTCCAATGCTACTTTATAACTATAGTTGTGTTACTGCTATGAATCGTAATGTAAATATTTCTATCTTCAGATGGTCTTAGGCAACCCCAGCAAAAGGGCCATTCGGCCTCCAAAGGGGTCACGCCCCACAGGTTGAGAACCACAGACCAAAACAGAGCCAGTCAAAGCATTCCCACTAAAATCAGAAACAAGACAGGGTTGTCCACTCTCTTTGAAGTCTTAGCTAGAGCAATAAGACAACTGAAGGAGATCAAAGGGGTGCAAATAGGAAAGGAAGTCATTTAAAGTATGTATTTGTAGATGATATTGTTTTCTACATAAAAGACCCTAAGAACCACGCCAGCACACTTCTACAGCTGATAAACATTTTCAACAAAGCAGCAAGATACAAAGTTAATACACAAAAATCAATAGCCCTCCAGCATGGCACGCACGCCTTTATCCCAGCACTCGGGAGGCATAGGCAGGCAGATCTCTGTGAGTTCAAGGTCAGCCTCGTCTACAGAGTGAGTTCCAGGACAGCCAGAACTGTTTCACAAAGAAACCCTGTCTCAAAAAAACAAAAACCAAAACACAACAAAAAAATCAGTAGCCCTCCTATATACAACGACAAACAGATTGAGAAAGGAATCAGGAAAACAATACCCTTCACAATAGCTACAAACTATAAAATATCTTGAGGTAACCCTAGTCAAGTAAGTGAAAGACTTACATGACAAAAAAAAATTCAAGTCTTTGAAGAAAGAAGTTGAAGAAGATATCAGAAGATAGAAGGATCTCCTATGCTCCATGGATAGGCAGGATTAGCATAGTAAAAATGGCAATCTTACCAAAAGCAATCTACAGATTCAACGCAATCCCCATCAAATTACCAACACAATTCTTCAAAGAACTTGAAAGGAAAAATGTTCAGCTTCATATGGAAACAGAGAGAGAGAGAGAGAGAGAGAGAGAGAGAGAGAGAGAGAATAACTGAAACAATCCTAAATAATAAAAGAATTTCTAGAGGTATCACAATCTCTGATTTCCAGTTGTTCTACAGAGCTATAGTAATAAAAACAGGCAGGTTGATCAACAGAATCAAATTGAAGACCCAGACGTAAGTCTACACATATATGTACACCTGATTTTTTTTTTTATAAGGAAGCAAAAAATACACACTGGATAAAAAGACAGCAACTTCAACAAATGGTGCTGGTCAAACTGGATGTCTGCATGTAGAATACAAATGGATCCATGCTTATCATCCTGCACAAACCTCAACTCCGAAATGATCAAAGATCTCAACATAAAACCAGATACACTGAACCTAGTAGAAGAGAATGCGGGAATGGCCGTGAACGCATTGGCACAGGAAAAGATTTCCTGAACAGAACACTGATAGCACAGGCACCAAGAGCAACAATTAATAAATGGGACCTCATGAAACTGGAAAGCTTCTGTAAAGCAAAGGACACCATCATTCAAACAAAACATCACCCTGCAGAACGGGAAAGGATCCTTACCAACTACATATTTGATAGGGGGTTAATGTCTTAAAAATATAAAGAACTTTAAAAACTGGATATCAAGAAAACAAACAGCCAGGCAGTGGTGACACACACCTTTAAGATCTATTTATTTGTTAAGTATACAGTGTTCTGCCTACATACATGCTTGCAGGTCAGAAAAAGGCGCCAGATCCCATTACAGATGGTTGTGAGCTGCCATGTGGTTGCTGGGAATTGAACTCAGGACCTCTGGAAGAACAGTCAGTGCTCTTAACCTCTGAGCCATCTCTCCAGCCTGACATATATCTTTAATCTCACACTGAAGAGGCAGAGGCAGGTGGATCTCTGTGAGTCTGAAGCCAGCCTGGTCTACTGAGAGAGTTCCAGGACAGCCAGGGCTACACAGAGAAACTCTGTCTCAAAAGAAAAATGAAATTCATGCCAGGTGTGGTGGTTCATGCCTTTATTCCCAGCACTCAGGAGGCAGAGACAGACAGATCTCTGTGAGTTCCAGACCTGTCTGGTCTACATAGTGAGTTCCAGGACAGGCAGGGCTATGTAGAGACTCTGTTTCAAAAAAAAAAAAAAAGAAATTCTCAGGTAAATGGATGGAGCTAGAAAAAAAAATCAGCCTGAGTGAGGTAACCCAGACCCAAAGGACAAATATACTTTTTTTTTTACGTGTGGGTGTTAGCCTTTAAGCCTTTGAAAGAATGCATGCCTGGCACTGTAATCTTGGCCAAAAGCCAATGGCAATGTGGTAGTATATGCTTTAAATTCTAGTACTCAGGAGGCAGAGGTAGGTGGATCTTTGTGAGTTCGAGGCCAGCCTGGTCTATAGTAAGTTCCAGGGCAATCAGGAATACAGGTGAGCTGTGTCTCAAACAAACAAAACAAAACAAAAGCCAATGGCTCAGGAGGCCATAAGCCCTAGAGGATGAACCTACTACTGTTGTTTTGCTAAATAGATATGTTCTCAAATTGCCTTCCAAACATTTATGTTCATGCCCATAGATTAGCGCTGCTTTCAGACCTTGACCAGAGAATCTTCATCTGCAGTGGGCAGCAGATCATTCAGGGACTCGTATCTGGCCAAAGTGCTTGGAATAAGTGAAGGCTGAGTGCTCGGCTCTAAATGGGACATCAATCCCCACCCAAGGTTCAAGGAAGAACACGGAAGAGGAGGAAGAAATTGTAAGAGCCACAGGATGGGGAGAGTGCTGTGAGTGCATGTCTGCTGGTATGACATGGCTGTTGTCCTCAGAAACTCGCAGCACATATGTTTGCCTGCACAAGAGGAAGCCAACGAGATCAAGCAACATTCCAGTGGGCCGTACTGACTGGACTCAGTCAATCAGCGGTTTAAAAAAAAAAAAAAAAAAAAAGAAAAGAAAGGACTTGAAGGTGGTAGGGGAGGTGTGGTGGGTGTGGAATGTAATGGGAGGGAGGAGGGGGAGGGGGATGTGGTCAAGATATGTCCTATACTCATGGAAAGTCAAAGAATAAAAGATACAAAAAAGAAAGGAAGGAAATGTAGGCGGAGGTAATAGGAACTTAATGGATACATTTTCTTTTTATGAAGAGGAAAGAATTCTGGCTTTCTCCTCCAGCCGAGCAAGATGCCCAAGGGAAAGAAGGCCAAGGGGAAGAAAGTGGCCCCGCCCCCCCCCCCCCACCCCCCACCCCACCCCCCGCCGTCGTGAAGAAACAGGAGGCCAAAAAGGTGGTGAATCCTTTATTTGAGAAAAGGCCTAAGAACTTCGGCATTGGGCAGGACATTCAGCCCAAAAGAGACCTCACACGCTTCATCAAATGGCCTCGCTACATTAGGCTGCAGCAGCAAAGAGCCATCCTCTATAAGCGGCTCAAAGTACCTCCTGCCATTAACCAGTTCCCCCAGGCCCTGGACGGCCAACAGCTACCCAGCTGCTCAAGCTTGCCCACAAGTACAGGCCAGAGACGAAGCAGGAGAAGAGGCAAAGGCTGCTGGCCCGTGCTGAGAAGAAAGCTGCTGGCAAAGGGGGACGTCCCAACTAAGAGACCGCCTGTCCTTCGAGGGGGGGGGTCAATACAGTCACCACCTTGGTGGAGAACAAGAAAGCTCAGCTGGTGGTGATTGCCCACGATGTAGACCCCACTGAGCTGGTGGTCTTCCTGCCTTCCCTGTGTCGAAAGATGGGGGTCCCCTACTGCATCATCAAGGGAAAGGCCAGGCTGGGGCAGTTGGTCCACAGGAAGACATGCACCACTGTAGCCTTCACACAGGTTAACTCGGAAGACAAGGGTGCTCTGGCTAAGCTGGTGGAAGCTGTTAGGACCAATTACAATGATAGATATGATGAGATCCGCCGCCACTGGGGAGGCAATGTCCTGGGTCCTAAATCTGTCGCTCAGATTGCCAAGCAGGAAAAGGCAAAGGCCAAAGAACTCGCCACTAAATTGGGTTAAATGTACACTGCTAAGTTTTCTGTACATAAATATAATTACAAACTTTAAAAAAAAAAGAATTCTGGAAACAAATGGTGAGGATTGCACAAAACTGTGAATGGATTCAATGCCACTGAATGCTACTATTAAGAATGGACAAGTGGGCGGGGCTGGGACATGGCTCAGTAGGAAAGTGCTTGCCACACCAGCATGAGGGCTTGTGTCAAATCTGAGTGTGGTGGTACACATCGGTGATCCCAGCAGTGAGGAGGCAGAGAGGGGGCTCCAGGAAGTGCTTGCCAGCTAGCTAGTCTACCCGAAGGAAACAGCTAGCTCCAGACTCAGTGGTGGGTATGCATGCATGCATGCGTGCATTTGTTTGTGTGTTTGTGTGTGTGTGTGTGTGTGTGTGTGTGTGTGTGTGTGTGTGTGTGTGTGTGTTTTAAAAGAGGGGCTGGAGAGATGGAGAGATTGCTCGGTTAAGGAAACTCACTGCTCTCCCAGAGGACCTGGTTTGATTCCCAGCACCCACATGGCAGTTCATAGCTGTTTGTAACTCAAGTTCCAGGGAATCTGATACCCTCTTCTCGCCTCCTTGAGTACCAGGCACACATATGGTACACAGACATTTATGCAGCAAAACACATATATAAAACATATACATAAAAACAAATGAATAATTAAATAATTTTTTAAATAGACAAAATACTAACTTTGTTATACATACTTTACAACACAACAAAAATACTCTTTATCAAATCTAAATTGATAAAGATTTTAAATATGTTTTTAAGATAGAACTACAAGTAGTGGTTAACCCAAGAACCCAGGAGGCAGAGGCAGGCAGAACTCTATGAGTTCAAGGCCAGCCAGGACTACATAGTAAGACTGTTTGAAAACAAAAACCTAAAAAGGACAGAATCCTCAATCTAGTAGGTATTCAAGCTATGACAGAAGAATTCATGAAAATAGATCAAGTCCCTCCCATGTTTCCCAAAGGTAAATGGTCAGAGACAATCCACACAGGAGAAAATGGAATGAGTAAACAAGTATCTGGTGGAACGCTGAACATCACTAGCATGGTTTTTAGTGCAAATTAAAACAAATTACATTAGCAAAAGTTTAAAGTAAGCAATTACGGAGCTGGCACCAGTGTGGTGGAATTGCAAAGATCCTCTGGGAACCATTCTTAGCAATGCACAGATGCTACTCAAAGAAATTCCAGAAGCTTTAAGCACAGTACTCTTTGTTTGGGTTCTGGCTGGTCTTGGGGTGCTGAAGATAAAACCCGGGGCCTTGCATATGCTAGCCAAGAACCCTATGCAGAACCACATCCCTAGACTCACCGCTCCCTTTTGATGGGTGGTTATTTCCAGTCACTCCAGTGGACAAGATCGCACACCTAAGTTTAGGCTTGTGTGTATAAGATACCTCTCAGCTAAGGGTTCTTCCACCCTCGGTCCCCCACACAGACCTCCTGCCCTTCTCCCCAAGCATGCTGCTCTGCTGCCTTCTTGTTCAGGTAAGTACAAGAACTCAGAAACATGGCAATCACCCTAATTCCTTGCCCCTTATTGAGCTCCCCGCATCCATCACTTCCCAGTCACATCCTGTCATTATTCCATCTGCCATGCCTTTTTATTTTATTTATTTATTGTTTGTCTGTTTTTATCGAGACAGGATTTCTCTGTATAGCTTTGGTGCCTGTCCTGGACTAGCTCTGTAAACCAGGCTGGTCTTGAACTCACAGAGATCCGATGCCTCTGCCTCCCAAGTGCTGGGATTAAAGGCGTGCGCCACCACTGCCCAGCTTTGCAATGTCTTTTTAATCTGCCCTGCCTCTCTAATACCAAATTCACAGATCTGGGTCTCATGGGCCTCTTTCTTACTTGAATAGCTGCAATAACCCTGACCATGCCTTCTCTGTGCTGAAGTCCAATCCTAGATCCAACCTGCTTCACCACCACTTTCCTGCCAGCTTCCCAGCAGGTTCCCTCTTCCCCTGCTTCTACCATTATAATGTGAGCTCTTTGCAAGCAAGAACTAAGTCTCAGTCATCTCACCATCCCGAGTGCATAATACAGAGCTTGACACAGAGTAGGCACTCAATAAATGGCAGTTGAAGGAATGAATATTTCTTTTGCTTATCTGTTGGTTTCTTGATATTTTTAATTGTGTACTTAAATATATAAGCACTTGAGTGCATATGCTTATAGCTGGAGCTACAGGTGGTTGTCAGGCACCCAACATGGGTGCTAGGAACCCAACTCTGGAACATAGCAGTACATACTGAGCTGGAAAGATGGCTCAGTGGTTAAGGTCCTGGTTACTATTACAAGAAGACCCAGGTTAGATTTCCAGAATCTACATGGTATCTCACAACTGTCTATCTTCCAGTCCCAAGGGACCCAATACCCTCTTCTGGCATGTGAGGACACCAGACATTCAAGTAGTATACAGTCATACATGCAGACAAAACACCAATACACATAAAATAAGTAAACATATAAAAAAATTTTTTTTTGGTTTTTCGAGACAGGGTTTCTCTGTGTAGTTTTGGTGCCTGTCCTGGATCTCACTCTGTAGACCAGGCTGTCCTGGAACTCACAAAGATCCACCTGGCTCTGCCTCCTGAGTGCTGGGATTAAAGGCGTGTGCCGCCGCCACCCAGCAAAAAGAGTAGTACACTTTCTTAACCTACAGTCCTGGGTTTAGTCTAAGGCAATCAGCAAAGTGAAGGGAAAGAGCTATTAAAGAAGCTGTCCACCATAGCAATATTCCTAGGAAAGACAAAGGAGAAAAGAAAAGGAAAGGAAATGTTCAACAATAGAGAACTTTTGTTAATTATGGGGTGACCACTTAGTGGAATATGATGCAGCTGTTAAAACGGTAATTATGAAAATTATGTAGTGATTCAGAACGTGTTCCTAATATAATCAAAGCAGAATAGAAAATGGTCTGTATGCTGGGACTAAAATTACATAAAAGTATGCATATACACAAACTGATCAGAAAAAGAACAGGAGAGAGGACAGATGATGTGTTCAGGGTGTTTGGGGAGGTGCTATTTGCAATTTACTTACCATGTTCCAAATTCCCTTCATTATTGTTACAATGTCATTTGTGCATAAATATAAATTGAGAGCGAAGAGAAAATACTGCAAAGGATGTTTTTGGTTCTCTCAAGTTCTTTGTCAAGCTGTGGTATAAAAACAAACCAACAGCCTGGGAAGCAAGAGATCAGGCTGTTCATCTCCCCAACACTTCCTCTAATGAATGGTGTGATCTTGATCTAGAGGACAGCTCTGACCAGCCATTTCTCCTGTCCTTTCTAAATGGATATCTCATGGTCATCCCTCACTCCTCAGATCAACTCTTTTCTCTTTTTTCTTTTCTTGAGTCCAGTCTCAGATAATCCATGTGGGCCCTGAACTTGTTAAGCTGACAAGGATAACTTTGAACTCTACCTCCCAAGTGCTGAGACTACAGGGCACCCACAGTGTTTGAATCCCGTTAGCTTCACCACACCCTTCACAGTGAGTGCAAAACTAAAAGCATGCAACCTTCATTAAATCTGGTCCCTCCATTTCCTTTCTAGCCCCCCCCCCTCAGTTGTTTTGTTTGTATCTTGCCACAGGGTCTCACCATAGAGCCCAGGCTGGTCTCAAACTCACAATCCTCCTGACTGCCTCAGCCTGCAGAGTGCTGAGATCACATGCCCAACTTAATTGCTTCTTTCCAATAATTAGTTATAACAGAAATTACTATAAAAGTTGACTTACTGGTCTCTCAGAAAATTGGGAATCGATCTTCCTCAAGACCCAGCCATACCACTCTTGGGCATATACCCAAGGAATGCTCAATCTTACCACAAGGACACATGCTCAACTATGTTCATAGCAGCATTATCTGTAATAGCCAGAACCTAGAGACAATGTAGATGCCCGTCAACTGAAGAATGGACAAGTAAAATGTGATACATATACACAATGGAGTACTACTCAACAGAGAAAAACAATGACATCATGAGGTTTGCAGGCAAATGGATGGAACTAGAAAATATCATCCTCAGTGAGGTAACCCAAACCCAGAAAGACAAACATGGTATGTACTCACTTATAAATGGATACTAGATATAAAGCAAAGGACAATCACACTGCAAACCACAGATCCAGGGAGGCTACCTAGCAGGGAGGACCCTGCTAATAGTATGACTAATAGGATGACTGTGGCTAATAGTAGGTTAACCAATCACTGGGCAAGCTTTAGTGAAACATTTCACTATTAAGAAAAGAATTTGTACCGTATCAAGCTGATGAAAGAATATGCTGGCTGTACTTCCAGGAAGGGAGGCTAAAATCTTTTTAGATCATGGATTAGCCTATAGAAAAATGTCTGCCATAAATCAAACAGTGAGGGGGAAGATAAATAGGAATCTCACTTACACAACTTAAGTAAAACCTAGCCCAGCAGTGGTGGCGCACGCCTTTAATCCCAGCACTGGGGAAGCAGAGCCAGGCAGATCTCTGTGAGTTCGAGACCAGCCTGGTCTACAGAGCGAGCTCTAGGGCAGGCACCAAAACTACACAGAGAAACCCTGTCTCAAAAAACAAAAGCAAACAAGCAAACAAACAAAAAATAGCTCTCTGAAAAAAAAAGTTGTCTTAGTTTTAAACAAGGACTCCTTTCCCTCCTTAACACTGTCTGGTGGGGAAAGAGCTAAGACAACACCTTTCTCTTGTTCCTTTGCAGATCACTAATGGGTAAAGAGAATACAGAAACAGAGATCTGTAAAATGGAACCTCCTGAGTCCGGGAGCTCAGGCCCACAGTGGGAGGAATAGTATAGGAAGATGGCAAGATGAGCAGGCTGCTGACTCAGCTTGTTCATTCTGCAGCTATTTACCAAGTGCTGAAGTGCCGAGTTCTCAAGTACTCTGTCAGTGGTGAAGGGTCTGCGGGAATGAGTTAGGACAACTCTGTTCAGCTCAGCAGAGCAGGCAAGCCAATCACTCCTTCCTGCCTGTTGAGCTAAGTGTCCTAGGGAAGCTTTGGAGCTGGGAAAATGAGGGATTTACCCTGTCTGAGGTCTGGCAGCTCTCAGACAGAGAGTGGAGCTGTGGGCATCTCGAAAGCTGAGGAGTGGGATTAGGTGGTACCATGAAAAGGATTGGGCTGCTCATGACAGTTCTAAACTGAGGAACCATGGGCTTCACAGGCAGTCTTGAAAGAGCCAGCCTCCAAAATGGAACAATAGTGTGTGTGCACGCGTGTGTGCACACGCTTGCAAACACACACATACACACACACACACACACACACACACACACACACACACACACACACACACACACGAGCTCCCAGGGGATTTGAGAGCCAGAGGATGGGAGGAGTGCTGTCTTCTGAACAGCACTGAATTTGTGGCCAGTGTGCTCACGAATTCAGCAGCTGTGGTTTCCTGCCTAAGACCTGTGAAAGATACAGTCATTAACATTCCTGCATGGAATGGGGGAGGGGCTCATGAGGCTCCATCCCTAGCTGGAGAGCTATGGGCTGTTAATGGCTACTGAAGAGTCTTTTTTCTTTCTCCCCCCCCCCCGAAAAATTTGTTTTCTTCAGGGATGTAGTCACTGTTAAGTTGCCCATGATCCAGTAAACAACCCCACACCCATGTACATGCAAGTAAGATTTAAATTCAGTGGACTTTTTATTTGTTTGGGTTTTGTGGAGATTTGTTCTGTTTTGTTTTTGAGATAGGGTCTCACTATGTAGTCCTGTACCACTACACCCAGCTACTTCAGTAAGTTATGAGAGAGAGAGAGAGAGAGAGAGAGAGAGAGAGAGAGAGAGAGAGAGAGAGAGGAAGTCAGCCAAGTGTGGTGGTGCATGGCCTTTCTTTCATTCCAGCACTTGGGCAAAGGCAGACAGATTCTGTGAGTTCTAGGCCAGCCAGGCCTAGAGACCCTGTCTCAAACAAGGAAACCAAAATAAAAAGAAATTAAAGTTCAAAGGGGCGTGTTGGGAAGGAGTGTCCCAGAGGGAGCAGGATATGAAAGGGGAACAGACCAGAGGAGGGTGGTGGCGGCGGCACATGCTTTTACTCCCAGCACTTGGGAAGCAGAGGCTGGTGGATCTCCGAGGCCAGTCTGGTTTACAGAGTTTCAGGACAGCCAGGGCTACACAGAGAAATCCTGGGCAGGGGAGGGGTGTGTGTGCATGACTATGACCAAAATACATTATACACACACATGAAATTGTCAGAGAATCACTACAATATTATTTCTTTTTAAATAAAATAAAGGGGCTGGAGAGATGTCTCAGCTGCTAAGAGCACTTGTTCTTATAGAGGATCTAGGTTTAATTCCCAGAACACGGCACCTCACAACAACCTATAACTCTAGTTCCAGGGAATCCAAGGTCCTCTTCTGACCTCTGGGGACACCAGGCATACAAGTGGTGCACAGACTACGCGCAAGCAAACACTCATACACACAGAAAAATAAAATAAATAAACCTGAAAAATAAATCAATTACATTAAAAACTAATGACAAAGCAGTAGAGAATAGTGGTTCCCAGAGCCTGGAAAGGATGTAAAGAGGATGGTTAGTGGATTGTACAGTAGGACAGTGATGACTGAAAATATTTGGTTGAATGCTTCAAAATAGGTAGTAGAGAAGGTTCTGAATGCTTTCAACACAAAGAAGTTCTAAAGGTCTGAGGTGAAAGATGCAGCAATTACTCTGAGCTGATCACTATACATTAATTACATGCATAGGCATATCATACTGTGCCCCATAAAGCTGTACAGTTGCTATGCATTTTAACTAAAAGTAAAGACAAAGCCTGGTGGTGGTGGTGGTGGTGGTGGTACTTACCTTTAATCTCAGCACTCAGGAGGCAGAGGCAAGAGGATCTCTCTGAGATCGAGGCCAGCCTAGTCTACAGAGCAAGTTCCAGGACAGCCAGGGCTACACAGAGAAACCCTGTCTCGGAAAGCAAACAAAAAAATTAAAAATAAATAAATATATAGTCTGCTTGCTTGTAGTCTGAGGCACTTGGTAGGCTAAGGTGGGAAGACTGCTTGAGTCCAAAAGTTAAAAGCCAGCCTTAGAGAAAATCTATCTCTCCAACAAAACAAAACAAAACAACAACAAAAAAAAACCATCAACTATAACATCTACACAGCGGTGTGTGCGTGCGTGCGTGCGTGCGTGTGTGTGTGTGTGTGTGTGTGTGTGTGTGTGTGATGGGGGGTTGGTGTATGACTGCACACCCAACACTCAGAAGGCTGAAGCAGAAGAACGATGAAATTGAGGCTAGCCTGGGTTACCTAATGAGGTTCTGTCTCAAAAGAAATACACATATGTATACATACACACATATATTATATACACATATGCATTTTATCCATATATATACCTGTACATTTAAAAAGGGTGTGACTCCTCCCCAGCAGTCATTAATGCCAATACATCACATCTATATGATTATTTAATTATGTGTGTGTGCGCGCACACACACACATAGATATGAGAGGATGAGGAGGAGGAGAGGAGAGAAGAGCAAAGGGAAAAACTCCTTCATAATAGTTTGAAGGGATTGGATCTCTGGGGTTTTGGATGGACAGAGTTCACTCACCTGGGGGAGACCACAGATAACTGAGAGAGCTCTGTTCCTTCTCCAGCAGGAACTGGAGAATAAGGGACAGCTTCAAAGGAGGAAAGCAGAACAACCAGATCTATACTGGCTAGGTAACCAGACACTCTCTAATGTTCCCTCTCTTCCCTTATAGTACGACAAGTGCCCAATGTGTTCTACAGGAATGGATGGGCTGGGTGCCAGGCTCAAGGAGATATCTTACCCTCTCACCCTGGATGGTCCATTTGCTTCAAAAGCAAAAGAGCAAAGTACCTTGGGCTCTATTTAGCTCTTAGTATGGGGCTAACTGGCTCAGGAACTCGAAGATGAAAGAAACCTTTTATAAGAAAAGTATCAAGTATTAAAACGTATCTTTTTATCACCCAACCATCTGTGGGAGCATTCTCCTTGCAGGCAGATATCTGGTGCGGTTGGTCTGGGCATTCCCAGCACTCATCATTCAGTTTGGAAAGGGACTCAGCACATAAAGGAGAACAAGTGGAGGTGTAAGGAGGAACCAGCTTCTCAGCCTCGGTGTCCTAGCTTTGGACCTCTGACCTCCCACCAGCAGATGGCAAGAGAGAGTCCCCGCCCGCTGGGAAAGTCTCAGGCTGGGCGGAGCATTCCAGGCTCCGGCGCGCGCAGCCTCCGACCCTAATTTCTACGATCACCGGAAGAAGGCGAGTCTCTTTCCGTTCCCAGCGCAGCCATGGTAAGGCAGGGGTATAGTGAGCTCTTGGGTTGCATCAGCTTCCATCCTCCCTGACCGAGGCTACCCGGGGTGACCAGGGGTCGTGCAGCCGACTGTAGGGTGGAGGCAAATGCAGCACTGCTGCGGGATGGCGGAGATGGACTCTGCGGCGAGGGAAATAACTGGACTGGGCTAGGGAGGGAAATCTGTTGCAAAGGGCGAGGCCTTTGGCTCGATCACACTTACCCTAGCCCCTGGAGAAGCGTTTTTTCTCCCAGGCAGGGAATTCGAAAGGCCAGGAGTGCAGACTGCAAGCCTGGGGCAGGTGGACGCATTCTGCTTGGAAAATGGACTCTTGTCTCATTTGTCTTTTTGACACGGACTTACTTTACATTATATAGCGGGTAAACTTGTGTGAGAAGCATTAAAAAGGCTTCCCTCCGCATTTGAATGTGGAAATTGGTACCAGTCCTTTCTTATACAAAGGAGCAGTACACGTGGTAATGCCGAGGCTAGATTGATTTCTGTACCTGAAACTTTTGTCCAGCTGTGTGCTAGTACTGCACTTTTTGATTGACAGTTGAGATAACGTCCTGGGCCATTTTCTGTTGCTGTCTGCCTGTGTGTCTTGGGTCCAGTCACTGGGCGCTTCACAAGCATGGTGCTATAGACAGACAGAATAGAATTTTTGTGACCAGGCACACTTAAGCAGTATCGTGGTGTAAATGTAAAAGATTGTAATCTCTAAGGTACTTTGTATAGTGGAGCACTGGGAGCTTGTTAATACTTACCTGCCTCTTCGTTTTACTTGGACCCTGTGCTTTAAACATTACCCACATTTTGTTGACCGGGAAAATGTGAAAGTCAGTTCTATTAAGGAAATTACACAGTACGCTTTGTAAGCCTGCTAGTTGAAAAGACCGGAAACGTTGTTAACAATGTTTCGTTTAAAATTTCCTTCAGGCTCGTGGTCCCAAGAAACATCTGAAGCGTGTGGCAGCTCCAAAACATTGGATGCTGGATAAATTGACCGGAGTGTTTGTAAGTATTGTGGTGGAAATGCCTTAAAGTGTACCTTTAGTAAGCTTTATTCATGAAGCGGAATGCAGAGGATCTTTGGTTCTTCTTTACTCTTATAGACCTGTTTCCTACCTTGGTTTTGATAAATTAGTGTTTCATTTACTCCACGTGTTTAATAGTATACTTACATCGATGCATAGACTGGGTCTTAGGGTTGGCAGACCTTATCCGTTGGAAGAGGAAATGCTGTGGAATTTAAGTTAAGGCACAAGATACTTTTGTAAGTTTCTAAACACACCCGTGTAAATAACCAAAGTTTTGGTGCAGTAAATAGTCTCCTCTGTTTTGCAGAGCTCAAAACCAGGAGGTAGGTTAAAATAACAGTTTTAAAATACTTTACAGGCTCCTCGTCCATCCACTGGCCCTCACAAGCTGAGGGAATGTCTGCCTCTGATCATTTTCCTAAGGAACAGACTTAAGTATGCCCTGACTGGAGATGAAGTAAAAAAGATTTGCATGCAGCGCTTCATTAAGATTGATGGCAAAGTCAGGACTGATATAACCTACCCTGCTGGGTTTATGGGTGAGTCTTTAGAAAAGACACTTGGTAGTGGCCACCCCTTAACTCCTTCCCCAAAATGAATGGCAGGTGAACAGGAAATTCCCATTTACTTTAAACTTTAATGTGGAGTCCAAAACGGGGTGTGTGTCCCCCCAACCCCCAGTTCATTGTGGGGTAATGAGGATTGCTATGGTGACCTTATTCTTTGGTATCAGATGTCATCAGCATTGACAAGACTGGAGAGAACTTCCGTCTGATCTATGACACCAAGGGTCGATTTGCTGTTCATCGTATTACACCTGAGGAGGCAAAGGTGAGTGGGGGTTAAGTTAGAGCATGGGAGTGAGGTAGATGGCAGTGATGGTGTGCACTTGGGAATGAGTTCACAGTTGAGTGAGGGCCTGCTTTAAATTAGTTTGGTGCTGGGTACTGAGCATGGTTTCTCACATAGTGAGCACATGCCCTGCCTCCAGCCCCTCTAGTCTCTGTAAGGTCTGAACTTCTAATACTAATACAGTGCTGTTTGTGGAGCAGAATGCACAAAATGCAGTTGTGTTTTTTGAAGCCAGTGACTTGAGACCTAAAAACAACTTAACAGGGTGTACATGAACTAGAGTAAATGAGTTTGTTTAACCCCTTTATTTATGCTTTTAGTACAAGTTGTGCAAAGTGAGAAAGATCTTTGTGGGCACAAAAGGAATCCCACATCTGGTGACCCATGATGCTCGCACTATTCGCTACCCTGATCCCCTCATCAAGGTGAATGACACCATTCAGATTGATTTGGATACAGGCAAAATAACCGACTTCATCAAGTTTGACACTGGTAAGCATCCTTTGTCTCCTGTGTGACTTGTAAAAGTTTTGGTTGGGTTCCTGGGATTTTTCCAAATGTAAATTTTGTTAAGCTTTGTGGAGCACTTGATTTTCACTGATCTAAATGCTTAGAATAGTCTTGGTGGCTGGGGGAGAGGTATGAGAGGCACCTGCTCCTACAATGGTCCAATTAGTGCAAAATTATCACCAGCTGATCAAGATGGCGGCAGATAGGCTGTAAATTAAAGACCAGGCTAGACAACTTAGGTTGTCAGAATGTATAGAGACACTCATTTTCAGGCTAATGGTGATGTAACCACCTTTAGTACTGGGATGTTAGTCCCTGGGGTATGTCATTGCAACAGCTTTACCTCGGGGCTGGAAGTGACCCAAGGCTAGAAGTGACCCTGACCCGGGAAGGAGAGATAAAATCAGGACCGGAGGGGTTCACTAGCTGGTAATTGAGGGTTGGAACAAATCTTAAGGCTACAGGTGCATACAAGTAGCTAGACTGGCGGAAGGGCTAAATTGGCTTGGCTTTTGTTTGGGGAGGGGGTTGATTAGGAGTTTATCTTGTACTTTGCTTGAGGCACATTGTTTCTTCCTGCCTAGGTAACCTGTGTATGGTGACTGGAGGTGCTAACTTGGGAAGAATTGGAGTGATCACCAACAGAGAAAGACATCCTGGCTCTTTTGATGTGGTTCATGTGAAAGATGCCAATGGCAACAGCTTTGCCACCCGGCTTTCCAACATTTTTGTTATTGGCAAGGTAAGTCTGGGTCTCCCTTCCCAGCAATCTATGGTACATGGAGGTGTATCAGCCTATCACTGGCTTTAGTTCCGGTAAATTAAAGGCCAATTGTGTCCTATACTATCCTGCTAATGGAGTTGTTTTAAATCTTTCCATCTAGGGCAACAAACCATGGATTTCTCTTCCCCGAGGGAAAGGAATCCGCCTCACCATTGCTGAAGAGAGAGACAAGAGGCTAGCGGCCAAACAGAGCAGTGGGTGAAATGGTCTCTAGGGGACATGCTGGAAAAGTATTTGTACAAGCCTTTCTAGGCGATGTGCTAGATTAAACAGCATGATGAACTACTTGTGGTTTTGTGTCGCTTTTTTCAAAAATAATTTGTTGGTGGTCTATAACGTGAATATTGATTAAATTCTGGGGCTGACTTAGATCTTCTAGTATCTGTCTGTGGGATCCCTCTGTTAACAAGTCCTGGGTGACAGAGAACTATGGAGGCTATATATATAGAGCATGGGGGACCCTAGGATGACTGGCTTATAATAAGTTTTGGTTTAACTCAATTACTGAGCAAGCCTCAATGAAACATCTCACCATTAAGAATTTATGCCAGGCAGTGGTGGCACACGCCTTTAAGGCAGAGCCAAGTGGATCTCTCTTGAGTTTGAGGCCAACCTGGGCTACAGAGCGAGTTCCAGGAAAGGCGCAAAGCTACACAGAGAAACCCTGTCTCAAAACCAAAAAAAAAAAATTATGCTGTATCAAGCTGATAATAGACTAATTAAAAAATAAAAATTTTTAAAAATTCCTGGCTGAGTCAGACACCTATGCAACTTTGTATTCAATACTGACACTCTGACCCAGGGCTTTGGTATACCTATATAAGTGTCACTGAGGTTTTTTTGGTGGAACTGGAGTTAGACAGTTGTGAGCTGCCATGTGGGTGCTGGGAATTGAACCTGGGTCCTCTGAAAGGAGGCAGTGCTGGTATCACTGCATTTTAAGTGAACTAAATGAGTAGCCCTGGCTGGCATGGAACTTAGAGTGATCCTCCTGCCTTCCTGTCCCACGAGCCATATACAGAGTGAAAAAAATCTCCAGGCACTAGACTATCAGTCTCCCAAGAGTATATTGCTTTGATTTCTGCTGGTGTCTGGAGGCCTTGTGGTTTGATTTCTAAAATCTTAAGTACTCATGTCAACAGTAAAGCGGACAAATAGCCCTGAGATAAGACAGACCAAAATAAACATAAGTTTATCCACTGCGGTTTATGTCCCTGCACCAGCAGCAGGATGGGCTTTACACACTCCTGTCAGCAGTAGGATCTGAGGAGCAGCTGATATGTCTACTGGAAGCAGTATTTTTTTGTTTTTCGAGAGGGTTTCTCTGTAGTTTGGTGCCTGTCTTGGATCTCGTGCTGCAGACCAGGCTGGCCTTGAACTCAGATCCTCCTGGCTCTACCTCCCAAGTGCTGGAATTAGGTATGAGCCAACCATCGGCCGGCTGGGAGCAGTACAGTATTCTATTAAATAACCTAGTGAGTTAGGAATAGGTGTGGAAATAGGAGCTAGCCATGTGCTGATGGTGTTGATGAGGAGGTTGGTATGCAGGAAGCTCTACATATTTCATAAATTATTAAAAATACTTAGCATGAGGTCTGCTTTTTTTGTTTTGTTTTTTTGAGATGGTTTCTCTGTAGCTCTAGCTGTCAAGGAACTCTTATCTGTAGACCAGGTTGGCCTTGAACTCAGCTCGGCCTCCCAAGTGCTTGGATTAAAGGCGTGCACCACCATCACCCAGGCTAGACTAGCCCTTTTAAATTTTTCAAATTGGCAAAATATTTACAGTGTGGAATGTCTCATTAAATATATATACATTGTGGAATGGTTGAGAGCCACCACTGACTTGCTAACATTGGATGACACAAACCCTTAGCTTGTCTATCCCTGCCATCTCAGCCCAGCAGCCAGAGGAATGGTACCTTTAGGTGTAAGTTCAGGTCTTTCAGAGGCTGCATGTGGCTCCCACTGACCTCAGACCAAAGCCGCAGCCATCACCTGCAAGGCCCTTACAAATGTGCCCTCAGACCTCATCTACCCATCCACCCCACCCCCAGTCTATTCCAGGCACACTGGCCCCCGGGCCCTTTCCTGTTGGAGGCAGCCCAGTCTCAACTCGGGCCCAAAGCCTCCCACTTTAGCCTTCCCGGTCCACAGGACTAGTTAGTGCCCCACTGCCATTCCCCGTGTGTGCCTTTTCCCTCCTGGCATAAGATGATCATCCCATCATCTGGGGAGAGAGATTATCATGGCACAGTAGCTGTGGCAAGTAACTGAGCAGAACAGTGTACAACCAGTCTTCATTGTAAAGGTAATGGAGCTACTGACTCCTGAGTAGGAGAGGGAAGGGGTAAAGAACCTGTATGTTTAGCCAACCCTCCAGCTGCAAGTGATCATGGGAAATGCTTGGGAAAAGGATAGTTAACTAAAGGGGAACTTGGTGAAGCTTCTGTAAGGCCGTCTGTCCTTCATGATGGGGTGGGACTTGGAGGTAATGCACATGTTTTTGGGTCACCAAGGCTCCTTCCTATAAGTAATCTCTCACCTGGGTGTGCTCTTAAACACAATACACCATAGATAGCTGGGATATAGGGGTGAACCCCAACACCTGGCTGCCTTCCTACTTACCTCACGCTCCTCTTCCGTCGTTCCTTCTATCTCCTTTCTTTCCTTCCTTTGTTCCTCAACCCTCTTGCCTTAGCCTTTGAGTAGCTGATATTACCAGCGTGTGCCACCAGGCCCACCGAGGAAACTAAGCAACTAGCCTCAACTTGGGAAATGTTTGGGAAAGTTTGATGTAGGTTTGAAGAGGGATTATCTTTTCAGGCAAACAGTCTTTTGCTGAGCACACAGCAGGGGTCTGAAGTGGGTTCAGGACCACCATGAGAAAGCTTTAAATTTTTTAGGGAAAGGGATATTTTACACTTCCGGGAAGTGGCCTTTCTTTGTTAATGTGTCTTTGGGACAGTCACGACTTAAACTACATAACAGGATCACTCTTTCTCTGGGTAGGGGAGTGGTGTTTGTTAATGTGACAGTCGTCAGGCTGCTGCTAACCCCCAGGTGGGGTGGGGCGCGGCGGCACTGGGTGTTCTTGTCCTGCTTACAAAATTACACGTGTGTGTCACAGCCCTCTGGGGTTTGGTTCACTAAGAAAGAAAATTTCTATCTCAATACCAGGTTGTATTAATGGACTTAGGAAATTAGGCCAGTATCATCAGAATAAACTATAGGTTTCCAAAACAAATGGCTTATGTGTACTGTCTAAAAGAATTGAGAAGCAGGGCTGGAGAGATGGCTCAGAGGTTAAGAGCACTGACTGCTCTTCCAGAGGTCCTGAGTTCAATTCCCAGCACCCACATGGTGGCTCACAACCATCTGTAATGAGATCTGGTGCCCTCTTCTGTATACATAATAAATAAATAAATCTTTAAAAAAAAAAAGAATTGAGAAGCAAACTAGTGTGGTGGAACCCACTGTAATTTAAAAGGACTACAAATTAAAATTGGATTTTAATGAACTGAACTTAAAAGCCAGGAGATAGTGGCACACACCTTTAATTCCAGCAGTCAGAAGGCAGAGGCAGGTGGATCTCTGTGAGTTCAAGGTCAGCCTGGGCTAGAGAGCGAGATCTAGGATAGGCTGCTCAAGCTACACAGAGAAGCTCTGTCTCAAAAAACCAAAAAAAAAAAAAACCACTTATTATTTTGTTGTTTGGCTTTTTGGCTTGGTTTGGTTTTTGTTTTGCTTTTTTTTTTCCCATGCTGACCCCAAACTTGATCTGTAGCCAAGGATGACTCCTGATTCTCCTTCCATGCATGTTTGGCCACACTATGACCAGAGACAATGAGAATGCAGTCTTCCTCTGTAGCCCAGGGTCTTTAATTTACTTCACAATCCTCTTGTCTTAGCCTCCCAAATACTGAGATTACAGACATACACCAGTGTGCTTAACACACTTCAAATCTAATCTGCATTTTTTTTCTTTTTGATTTTTCGAGTCAGGCTTTCTCTGTGTCTGGAACTCACTCTGTAGCCGAGGCTGGCCTCTAATTCACAGAGATCTGCCTCCTGAGGGCTGGGATTAAAGGCGTGCACCACCACCCCACTCTAACCTGCACATTTAACATCGTCTCCATCATGTCCTTCTAGAGCAGCAGATCTCAACCTTCCTAAGGCTGTGACCCTTCAACACAGTTCCTCATGCTGTGGGGACCCCAACCATAACATTATTTTTGTTGCTACTTCATAACTGTAAGTTTGCTACTGTTATGAATCCTAATGTAAATATCTATGTTTTCTGATGGTCTTTGGTAACCTCTGTGAAAGTGTCAAAAGACTCACCCAGAAGTGGTTATGACCCAGTTTGAGAAGCGCTGTTCTAGATAATTAGCCAAGCACTGATTTACAATGTCTGGCAGCTACAGGTATGATTTCATTCAACAGGGCATTGGGAATAGATCCCTGTGGTCCCTGCATGGTATAACAGGCTCCAGTAACCTTGAGGGCATCGATTAGAGTAAAATATAGTGACATAAATATGAAGTGTTGAGGGCTTTTTTTATTTGTATTCGTTTTGGTTTTGGGTTGTTTTTTTGGGTTGTTTTGCTCGTTTGTTTTTTGTTTGGTTGGTTTTTTGTATTAGGGCCTGAGCTCAGGTCCTCATTCTTGTTAAGCACACGCTCCACCAACCAAGCTTCACACTCAACTCTGGGAAATAATGTGTTCAGTCTTTCATGTCTCTGTGTTTAATGTAATTTACTTAATCGTAAGTTTGTATATTAAAACCTTTTAAAATGTCCCTAATATTTTTAGCACAAAATAACTGTTTCTAAACCAGAATAGGGTCTCACTATGCAGCCCTGGCTGACCTAGAACTCAAAAAGATTTCCTGCCCCTTCATCCTAAGTGTTGAGGTTAAAGGCATGTATCACCATGGTTGGAGACTCTGAAAAATTAAGTTGTCTCTGCCAGTCTGGTACAAGCCTGATGCAGTACACCGCCCTACCATGCTACAAGGTCTATCTTGGTCCTGTCCAAGTGTGCTATCTCAGTACCTTTCATGAGGGCCCTCCTCTGCCACCTGGCTCATAGAGCTCTACAGAAAGCAAAGCTACTTCATCTGACCCCAGCCCAGTCTCTCTTCTACCGTATGGTCCCATCCCTGGAAATCAGCTCGAATCCTGTTACTTGCTCTTAAACTTAAACACCTCTTGGTTCAAAGGCATTGACTATTCAGTCAAAACCAAATTCCTTGGGCTTCTTGCAAGACCCCCTCTCTCTCTCTCTCTCTCTCTCTCTCTCTCTCTCTCTCTCTTTCTCTCTCTCTCTCTCTTTCTCTCTCTCTCTCTCTTTCTCTCTCTCTCTCTCTCTCTCTCTCTCTCTCTCTCTCTCTCTCTCATATTTTCGAGACAGGGTTTCTCTGTGTAGCTTTGGAGCCTGTCCTTGATCTTGCTCTGTAGCCCAGGCTGGCTTCGAACTCACAGAGATCCACCTGCCTCTGCCTCCCGAGTGCTGGGATTAAAGGCATGCAAGACCACTTCTTTTACAGTGGCCCTAAGCTACTTATCTGTTGAACTGACTACACAGGAGCTCCCAATTCATTGTTCACTACCACATCTTTCTTTTTTCTTTTCCATAAGATTTATTTTAATGCTTTATGTACATGTGTGTAAGTCTGTGTGAATATATGTATACGATGTGTGTGTAGGTGCCCATGGAGGCCGTGGAGGCGCCTGTATCAGATCCCTTGGAAATGTCATTACAGATGGTTTGGAATTATTGTATTGGTGCCACTGAGGTGTCTCTCCAGTCTACACACAAGCTCTTTGTTGATTTGAAGTCTACACAGTCACTTAACATCTGGACATTTCCTCTTGAGTGGTCTCCAAACAACTAAACTCAGCATATCATAAACAGAACTCATCATTTTCCTCCCCCATCCCACTTTCAATGACCCTTCTATTCCTGTAGTTCTTGACTTTTTCTTTTTTCTTTTATTTATTTCACCCCTTTTCCTATATTTCCTTTTATTTATTTACTAATTTATTTATTTTGAAACAGAGTCTCACCATGTAGCTCTGGCTGTCTGGCCTAGAACTTGATATGTGTAGACCAGGCTCAAGTGATCCACCGGCCTCGGCCTCCTGAATGCTAGGATTAAAAGTGGGCACCACCACACCCAGCACCCTCCGTTTCTTTTTTTGTTCAGGGTCTCACCCTGTAGCTCAGGCTGACTTTGAACTTGTGGTTCTCCTATCTTCCTGCCTTCCAGGTTCTGGAATTACAAGTGTATACCATCACACCTGGCTCCATCACACCTGGCTCCTAACTGTCCTTTAGGCCCCCCAGTTCACCCTGTCCCCTTCTTTCTTCAGATTTTTTGGACACTTTTTTTTCTGCAGGAACAGTTTTTCTTCACTCTGCTCTCCTGCCGACCCTCTTCCCTCACTTATTGTTCTAGCTGACTTTCAACTGTCCTCCAGACTTCAGCTGAGATGCTGCCTGGTCTGGCAAATCTCTGGAAAATTAGGGGCCCATATGCACTGTTTCCTGCTCTTCCATCTTCCAACACACATGACAACTGTCTGCTTAGCCTGGTATCAGTGGTACATGCCTGTAATCCTAGCACTTAAGAGATGAGGGCAGGGAGATCAGAAATTCAAGACCAAGCTTGACAACTTAGAGAGTTCAAGGCTAGGCTAGGCTACAACCCAAAATATTTAACAAAAGCCATGCCCCACAAAAAAAGTCTGTCTCCCCTGAGTGACTGTGAGGTTTATAAGAGCACGTCATCCATAGCTCTGTACCAAGCACTTGCCCAGCCACTGGCATACTGGATCTGAGCAGAGGAGTTTATGAGTGAATGAATGAGAGGGACATCCTGAATTTTCTCTAGAAGCCTTCCCTTCCATCTGTCTGTTTGCCTTACTGTGCCGCCAGTACTTTCTGGCTGCTGAAAACAAAACCAGAATGCATAGTTTTTGCTTGTGCTTAAGGGGACATAGTTGGAAAATGTCGCCTTCTGAAATTGGAACTAATAGAATCAGGATTTAATAGATGAGATCAGCCATCTGCAAAATAATCCACTTTAAGAGTTGTTTGTAAATATGATACCACTGAGACAAGGGTGCTTTTTCTGTCTCTGTGGTGATCCGCAGGTTGCTGCAGGCTGGGAACCTGGCAGATATAAAGAAAGTGATAATGTCAATCGATGGTAACCAGATTGCAAGTGATATTGCTGTACAAACTGGACAGCCTGTGTCCATATGGGGGCTTGAGGAGAAGTGAGCCAAAGAACACATTTTCTATGTTTGATAATCGTAGCTTACAAAGCACGGCTGAGTGTGTTACCTCTGAATCTCCAAGTAACACAATCTCCAAGAAGATCCCACCAGAAAGCCATTTTACAGATTAAAAAGAAGTCCACTGCTGGGCAGTGGTAGCACACGCCTTTAATCCCAGCACTCCGGAGACAGAGGCAGAGGCAAGCAGATCTCTGTGAGTCCAAGGCCAGTCAGGTCCACAGAGTGAGTTCCAGCCAAGGCTACTCAGAGAAACAAAACAAAACAAATGTCCACCCCTTCCTTCATTAAGAGCGAGAGTGTTATAAACTCAAGGACAGAAATACCTCTGGAGGATTGGGAATGTGTCTCATTGGAAGAGTACTTGCCTAGCATGCATGAGGTCCTGAGTTTGATCCACAGACCATAACTTGGGTGTGGTAGAATACACCTATAATCCTAGTACTTGATGGAGGCAGGAAGACCAACCTTCAGCTTTATCCTCAGCTACATAAAATGGCTGAGGCCAGCCTTGGCTACTTGCGATCCTCTTTCACACACACAATTATATAGACTATCTGGGCAGATACAAGAAGTTCTCAGAGTGACCAGGTAATCAACCCATCCACTTTTGTTCAATCGCACTTTGTCATACTTCTGGCTTTGGAGAAGCTTGTCTTAGGGCCTAGGACACCTTGTGAAGGGAGGTGGAATGAGAGAGAACACTGCTTACTGCCAGTGGATCTCTTGTTCATTCAGCAAACATTAATGGGTCTATGAGCCCAGCAGAGTGCTTGGAATTCGAATATGGTGGCAAATAATTCATAGGGTTCCTAGTTGGTTCAGTGGCACATATCTGTAGTCCCAGCTACTCTGGAGGTTGAGGCGGGAGGATCCCTCAAGCCTAGGAGTTTGAGATTAGTCTAGCTAACTCAGAAAGACCCCATCTAAAGAAAATAAAGCAAGATATCCAACTCCTTATTAAATCGATGACCAAAATTTCAAGGGGCCAAGAAGGAAATGAGTACAGTATAGTTAGTGTAGGAGATGCTCTATGAGGAAAAGCTTGTGTGTGGGACCCACAGACTGGCCATCTTCACTAGTCTGGGGGTAGGCTCTTAGCAAAACAAAAGGGCTGCAGGAATCAGCCAACGGTTTCAAGAAAGGTGTTCCGGGAAGAGAACAGATGAGGAGGAGGTCTGGGGAGGGAGGGTCTGTGACAAGTCAGTGAGGAGAAGTGAAGTCAGGGAATCACAAGACCCAAAGTAATATCAGAAAGACTTCCTAGTAACAGGTTACATGACAAAAGAACAAGAGCTATCTTGTTAAAATCATCATCACTAGTCTACTAAATCAATACTGATTTATCATCTTACTAGTCCTGATAATTTTATTTACACAATTATTTTTTTCTTTCCTTTTGTTTTTTTTTTTCACTTTCATTTTCATTTTTGTTTTTGAGACAAAGTCTAGAAATGTAGCCATGGCTGGCCTGGGACTCACTACGTAGACCAGGCTGGTTTGGAATTCAGAGATAGCCTCTGCCTCCAAAGTGCTGTGCTGGGATTAAAGGTGTGCCATAATGCCTGGCCCCTGCTAAGTTTGAAATAAGCAGAGGTAACTGGCAGAATATTATTAAGGTGTGTGATTGCCAAAGCTGGTGTGTTGTGTGTGTATTCCTGTGGTTCAAGTCACCCCTGAGGCTGAGAGGTAGGAGGAGCCCATGAGTTTGGTGTCAGCCTCAACAACTTACTCGGAGGCTGTCTCTAAAAGAAAAAAAAATGGCTGGGTGGTGGTGGCTCACGCCTTTAATCCCAGCACTCGGGAGGCAGAGGCAGGTGGATCTCTGTGAGTTCGAGGCCAGCCTGGACTACATACAGAGTGAGTTCCAAGAAAGGTGCAAAGCTACACAGAGAAACCCTGTCTCGAAAAAAAAAACCAAAAAAATAAATAAAAAAGAAAAAAATGTTTCCAGGAAACTCAGGGTGTAGATCAGTAATGAAGTGAGTATATGCCTAAAATTTGCTAGGCCTAGGTCTCAATCCCCAGTACTGGAAAATAGTAAAATAAAAATTAAATGCTACGAAAGGTCATCCTTACTATGAGGTGTTGCTGAATATTACTTTAACTAGGCAAAGATGTATTACATTTGTTTATGCTGAGTTTGTTCAGCTATGTAAAGGTGTGTTACATTTGTTTCTGCTGCATTTGTTTAATTACGTAAAGATGTGTTGCTGTGTCACCTTGCCTGCCTAAGGCACCCGATTGGTCTAATAAAGAAGCTGACTGGCAAATAGCTAGGGAGAAGAAGGGATAGGCAGGGCTGGCGGGCACAGAGAACAAGTAGGAAGAGGGATCAAGACTGGAGAAAAGAGAGAACAAGGGAGAAAGAGAAGGAGACGCCTGGGGCCAGGCAGCCATGCAGGAAGCGGGAAAGTGGGACATACAGAATGAAAGGTTAAAAAGCCCTGAGGCAAAAAGTAGATGAAGAGAAACAGGTTAATATAAGTTATAAGAGCTAGTGGGACAAGCCTAAGCTAAGGCCGAGCTTCCATAACTAATAATAAATCTCATGACTGGGGGCTGGCAGTCCAAGAAAGCCTGCTACAATGAAGTGGCTGGCTTGGCATCAGAATCAAATTTTCAATGAACTCCAGAACCCATCCTCTAAGTTGGTCTAATGGGACAGCACCTCATCACACAAGTACAGGAATTTGGATGTAAAGAAAGCCATCAAAGGATTTTGGGTCAAAGAATGAACATTCAAATTCTGTTCTAAAACTCACTCTGGCTGCTGAGTAGGGGAGAGGCCAGAAGGAGAGAAGAGACTTGGTGAAGGCGGCAGAGGTCTGTGTCTTGGACAGCTGGGCCTTGGACTAGGTAAGCAGTCCAGAGGGTGAAGAGACGAGGGGGACACACACGAAGCAGAAGTCACAGGACTTGGTACCTGATAGGATGTGAAGAGTGAGGACAAGGAAACAGGAGGCCTACTCCCAGCATCCTGGCTTCAAGAAATGGACAAATGATTCATGGGTGTATGGTGAACTCTTTCAATCCCAGTACTCAGGAATGTGAGGTTGGCCTGTGCTACACAGTGAGACGCTGCCTCAAAAATAAATAGATAAGGGGATGTGCAGGCTAGTTTTAGGTCAACTTGACCCAAGCTAGTCACCTGAGAGGAGGGAACCTCAGTTGAGAAAATGCCTCCAGAAGATCAGGCTGTAAGCAAGCTGTGGCTATTCTTTCCTTCCTTCTTTCTTTCTTTCTTTCTTTCTTTCTTTCTTTCTTTCTTTCTTTCTTTCTTCCTTCCTTCCTTCCTTCCTTTCTTTCTCTCTCTCTCTCTCTCTCTCTCTCTCTTTCTTTCTCTTTCTCTCTCTCTCTCTCTTTCTTTCTCTTTCTCTCTCTCTCTCTGTCTCTCTCTCTTTCCTCCCTCCCTCCCTTCCTTCCTACAGGGTTTTTTTTTTTTTTTTTTTTTGTGTGTGTGTGTGTGTGTGTGTGTGTGTGTGTGTGTGTAGCCCTGCTGGCCTGGAACTCAGAGATCTCCCTGCCTCTGTCTCCTGACTGCTGGGATTAAAGGTGTGTGCCACACCCAGCTGCTATTTTCTAAACTAGTGATTGATGGGGGAGGGCCCAGCCCATTATGGGTGGTCCTGCAGGCTGAGCAAACCCTGAGGAGTAAGCCGGGAAGAAGCACTCCTCTGTGGCCTCTGTTTCAGCTCCTGTCTCTAGGTTTGAGCTTTGAGCAAGGTGTCATGGTGCACGCCTTTAATCCCAGCACTCTGGAGGCAGAGGCAGGAGGATCTCTGGGAGTTTGAGGCCAGCCTGGTCTACATAGCAAGCTATGTCTCAAAAAAGGCAAAAAATTCAAAATAAAAACACACAAATAAAGACAAGCGTATTGAGTGGTACATGACTTTACCTCACCACTCAGGAGGCAGAGACAGGTGGATCCTCTCCAGCAAGGGTAGGTTTGGCCCTTTATGGCTTCCAAATCCATTCTCCAATCTGACTGCTCAATAAAAGCACTTAAGGAATTGTATAAGCAGGGATAGTAACCAAAATGCTTTGGGATATACTATGATTACTGCTATTTTAAAGATTCTATCAAAGTATTTACTCATCAGAAGAGAACTTTGAGCTTGGCTCCCTTTCTTCAATTTGACCAGTTTTTACATTGAGTCACATCATGATAGTTGTGTACTCACCGTGGAGAGTGTTAGGCCTCAAACCCAGGACAAACAGCTAAGGTGCCTATTTGACATATCAAAGTGGACCTGGCCACCATTCTCTCCCAGCATTCCTCAGTCCCTACCTGTTACAGGGTATGACTGGCATACCCCACCTTCCACTCTGAACTCTCCAGCCCAGGGGCTGGGCTGCCCTTCCCCCATCTGCAATTCCGTGTATAATCCAGCCATTTTGGTTACCTGGTCCTTTGTCTCTTGGCCAGGTTGCCCCTCTTGGTTGGCAGCTCCTCTCCTCTCTCCCCTCCCCCACCTCTCCTCCCCGCTAGAACTCTCCCAGGTGTCCCTGCCTCTGGCTATGCTCTCCCTTTGTCTATAATAAACCTTCTCCTCTATTATACCTGGGACCAGTCCTCCTGTCCGTTCCTTGTATTTCTTTTTCTTGGTTTTTTGTTTTTTTTAGAGGAGTGGAAGAGCAAGGTAAAACATACATTTTTGTTGTTTTTAAAAATATTATTTGTTGCTGGGCAGTGATGGTGCACCCCTTTAATCCTAGCACTTGGGAGGTAGATCTCTGTGAGTTTGAGGCCAGCCTGGTCTACACAGAGAAACCTCATCTTGAAAAACCAAATATATATATTTATTATTTATTATTTTTGTATGTGAATGAGTATGTGTGCATGATGTATGTGGGAACACATGCCATAAACACATGTGTGGAAGTCAGAAGACATGGGGTCAGTTCTCTCTTTCCCCTTTACGTGAATTCTTAGGCTCAAATCCAGGTCTCCAAGCTTGCTTGATTCAGTAATTGTCTACACCCATGAAGCTTTTCTTGCTATCCCAGTTTGGTTTGAGAAACTCTCACTCTGTAGAACAGACTGGCCTCAAACTTGCAGTGATTTTCCTGCCTCTGCCTCTAAGATGCTGAGATTACGGGTGTATATACCACACCCAGCAAAGTCCCTAAATCCTAGTCTCAGAAAATCCCATTGAAGCCTGCCAGCGGTAGAAAGAAGGCCTGGGAATGAGGCAGGATACAAATCCAGACAGTCTGACATCAGATATCCTGGGGTGGAGGGCTTGGCGTGGGCAGTTCTACTTGGTGGGGACCTAAAGAAAGGTCAGAAAGACTCACGCTTCTGTACGATAAGCACGTGCTGATAGTGAGCAGCTTGAGGCCCGGGGCGGTTCAGGTCAGAACACAAAGAAAGTTCCCAAAGCCTCTGCCCTGGGGGCTGCATGTTTGCAATTAGTATGTCTCTGGCTGGTGGGAGGAGGTCCACCTAGTCTGGAAGTCAACCCAGATATTTGTTGTGATTCTACACAGTGACAACCTCTGCAGCTTCTCAGCGGGAGAATCTGTCGTGTCATAATTACGACTAGCTCATCCTGTAACTCGGAGGGCTTCAAAGGTCTTCCTGGCCGGGCCCGGTCCAAAGCAGAGCTGGGGAGACAGCAAAAGCTTGGCCTCCCAGTCAGCCTTCAACCTTCCATTGGGGCCCTTTGCTTGCACATGACTTTGGGTGTGTCAGACTCTCTTCACACCCAGGAACTCCATGTCCTCACACAACCCCTCCAGAGAAAGGTCATCCACAGGCCTGTCCGCCTGCCCACTGGTTTCATCTCCCCTTCCTGGGAGAAAGATAACCTCCTTTACACCTCTTCTCTGCCTAACAAAGCCCCACTCATTCATCACTTTCCTTCTAGATGCAGCTCCACTCAGAAGCTTCTCCTGCTACCTCCCAAAGGGGAGATCAAGAAGGCAGGAATCAAGGGCTTAGAAACACCTAGTTTATGCCAGCTGTCAGACTGGGATTTTTACATAAGCATCTCATTAAATCTTCACAAACTAGCAGAGAAGTCCACACCTGAGTCTCAGTAGACAGAGGCTGAGGTGGGAGGAACCTTTGAGGCCAACTTGGGCAACATAAGACACATTTCAAAAGCAAAAAGAATTCCTCACAACTGTCAATGTAAAAAAAAAAAAAAAAAGCACAGCTCTCATCTTAAATGGAATAAGAAGATCATTTATTCTGGAGCCATTTTGAGTGATCATAGTAAGGGAACACAGATTTAGGCTACCCCAAATTCCATGTTCCAATGCGGAGCAGCAGAGTTTTTATAGTTTTAGAGAACAGAGAAAGTCATAAATCAAGGCAAATATAAAATACACTGGTGGGTGGCTGGAGAGGTGGCTCAGCAGTTAAGAGCGCTGGCTGCTCTTCCAGAGGTCCTGAGTTCAATTCCCAGCAACCACATGGTGGCTCACAACCATCCATAATGAGATCTGGTGCCCTCTTTTGTCTGATGCCCTCTTCTGTCATGCAGGTATACATGCAAATAGAGCACTCATACACATAAAATATATAAATAAATAAATCTTTAAAATACATTGGTGGGAGAATGGGCATGGTGGCTCACACCTTTAATCCCAGCACTTTTGAGGCAGAGGTAGGAGGATCTCTGAGTTTGAGGCCAGCCTGGTCTACAAAGCAAGTTCTAAGACAGCCAGGCTACATAGAGAAACTGTCTAAAAAATAGTAATAATAAAATACATTGTTGGGTACATGAGAGGCAGATACATAGAGATGGGAGAAACCTTTCTTTGGTTTTTGGTGTGTGTGTGTGTGTATGTTTTTGTTTTGTTTTGTTTTTGTTTTATTTTTGTTTTTTGTTTTTTGGTTTTTTTTGGTTTGTTTTTTTTAGTTTTTCAAGACAGGGTTTCTCTGTGTAGTTTTGATGCCTGTCCTGGATCTCGCTCTGTAGACCAGGCTGGCCTTGAACTCACAGAGATCCACCTGACTCTGCCTCCTGAGTGCTGGGATTAAAGGCGCATGCCACCACTACCCAGCGGGAGAAGTCTTTCTGTAGGCACAAAATACTATCTGTGGTAGCTTGAAAGTCAGTGGCTCCCATAATCTCATAGGGAGTGGCACTATTAGGGGTGTGGCCTTGTTGGAGTAGGTGTGGTCTTGTTCGAGGAAGTGTCTCTTTGGAGGCAGGCTTTGAGGTCTCATATATGCTCAAGCCATGCCAAGGATCTCAGTTCACTTCCTGTTGCCTGAACAATGTAGGACTCTCAGCTACTACTCCAGCACCATGTCTGCCTGCACACCGCCATGCTCCCCACCATGATGACAATGGACTGAACCTCTGAAACTGTAAGTGAGCCACACCAAAAAAATCTGATAAAAAATAGAGATGAGTTCCAGGACAGGATCCAAAGCTACACAAAGAAAAAAAAAAATTGCTGTGGTCATGATATCTCTTCACAGCAACAGAAACTCTAAGACACAATCTGATGGCATTCTTAGCTTTTGAATTGGTTGAAGTTAGTTACCTGCTAAGTCAATAGATTCTAAGAGGCTTTTATCTATTATCACAAGATGTTAGCTCCAATAAGGGGCATGGGTGAAGGGGCAAGGAACCGCTGTTGCAGAAGGCCCAGAACTTAGCGTATACCTCCCATTTCTCTCTCTCCTTTGTCTTTCCCTTCCTTGTTCCCAGGGACTGGTCCCTGCCTCCTGCCCTCAATAAACCTCCTACACGGGCCCTGTTGTATGGCATGACTCCTTCCCACCATTTTTTTTCCAGAGCTGAGGACCGAACCCAGGGCCTTGCTAGGCCACTGAGCTAAATCCCCAACCCCCTTCCCGCCATTTTTAAAGTACAAGACTATATAATAAGTATCTGCCTCAATAAAAACAAAAACAAACACAAACAAATGAGAACAAACCACAGGCCAAACTGGGTCACTGCTGCACTCTCAACTCTGCAAGGGCTCTCACTTCGAGTGTAGTATAAATTCCTCTGTTCACTCAGATGGCTTTGGTGAGCCAGTCTCCTGCCTTTCTACTTCTCCCCCCCCCCCACCTCTACTCTCTTGCCTCGGGGCTTTTGTACCTACTGCTTCTGCCAGGAACACTGTCAGAAAGCTGCGCGCTTGCTCACTCACTGTTTTTTGAGACAGGGTTTCTCTACGTAGCCCTGGCCATCCTGGAACTTGCCACATCGTAGACCAGACTGGCCTCGAACTCACACAGATCCACCCACCTGGGCACTAAAAATGCTGGGATTAAATGTGTGTGACCCCACGCCCAATTTCTCTTATTGCTTTCAAATCTTCATTTGAATGATCCCTATGTGGTATAAAACCTGCCCCATCCTCCAGCACCAGCACTTTCTACTTTCTTGCCCTCCTCACCCACTGCGATGGATTATTTTTTCTGTCAATTTGACAACACCATGGGGAAGACAGCAAAGACTTCGAAACTAGCTCTCATGTTACTCAACTTGGCCTCATTCTCACTATCTAGCTGACCTTAAACTCCCGATTCCCCGCCACCACCTCCCAGGTCTTCGATTACAAGCATTTGCCTGGCTCTAGAAACTTGGTTAAATATTATTTCTGGGTGTCTATGAAGCACCCAGAATGATATTAACACTTGAATTGGTAAAGGCTGGAGGTATTGACTCAGAAGCAGGACCCTGGTCCTGAGGTCCTGGATTCAATCTTCAGCTTTGTTTAAAAAAAAAAAAAAGAAAGAAAGAAAAAAGAAAGAAAGAAAAGAAAAAAGCAAAGCATACTTGAATTAGCAGAATAAATCGAGCAGATCACTCTAGCTGATGTGAGTAGGCCTCCCTCCCTCAGTCCCTTGAAGGACAGAGTACAACAGTCAAGGGCTGAGAAGAAAGAATGCCTTCTGGTTTGTTGAGGTGGGGTCTTGATATGTTACCCAGGCTGATCCAACTTTTCTGGTTTTTTTGTTTGACTGATTTTCTGAGACATGGTTTCTCTGTGTAGCTTTGATGCCTGTCCTAGAACTAGCTCTGTAGACCAGGCTGGCCTTGAACTCACAGAGATCCACCTGCCTCTGCCTCCCGAGTGCTGGGATTAAAGGCGTGGGCCACCACCGTCCGGCTCCATTCCTTATAGTAAGGAATGTGTGTGCTTCCACCCTGCTGGTTCTGTGTCTTTAGAGAATATGTATGAATACCTCTGACACTTTTTCTTTTATAATTTGTCCCTCTCTCCACTTAAAGTAAGTGCTTAATAAGCAACTATCGAAGATGGGTGTGGTGGCTCACACATGTAATACCAGCCACAAGTTTGAAGTCAGCCTGGGCTATGTAGTGATTCCAGGCCAGTCTGGGTTATGGGGAGTTGTTTGTTTTGAGACAGGGTTTCTCTGCGTAACAGCCCTGGCTGTTCAGGAATCCCTCTGTAGACCAGGCTGGCCTTGAACTCACAGAGATCCACCTGCCTCTGCCTCCCAAGTGCTGCTGGGATTAAAGGAGTGTGCCACCACTGCCTGGCTGGGAAGAACCTTGGTATTCCCTCCCCCTCCCCCCACCCTAGAGCTGAGGACCGAACCCAGGGCCTTGCGCTTGCTAGGCAAGCACTCTACCACTGAGCTAAATCCCCAACCCCAAAGGAAGAACCTACTTAAAAGACAAAATTCCAAACCAAAAACCAACTAAGTAAATAAACCCTGATTGAATGGACATAGCCCTCTCACAGGATCTTTCTCTACAGCTCACTCTCACAGGAAGCTATGAGTCATGCAGTGGGCAAGAGCTGACATTCTCTAGCATTCCCAGTGCCAAGCAAAGTGCCCACTACCATAGGGGCCCAGTATGTAATAAAGGAAATGTTTTGCTATGCTTGTCCAGAAGAACATTCCAGTTTCCAGACAAACAGGACGGAGCCCTCTTCAGTGTCTGAGCCACTCCCGCCCCCCACCGTCCGAAGCCCTCCCTGAAGCGCCAACCCTGGCAGGGCTACTTGCCCAGTACGCCTGCTGCCCTCTCTTCTCCAAGTCCTTCCCTAGCACCGGCTTCTCACCTGTCTGGGTCTTGGCTATTATCTGGGAGGCGGCAATTGCTGCTAGCAAATTGGAAGTTGTTTTGCTCAGGGCTACGTCTCACAGGGGTCCGTTTGCCTGCTTTCTGGCATTTCTGACATTCCAGGGAAATGACCTAGCAGCTGCCTGGGCTCAGTGAGTGCCTGAAAGATTGTGCAGGGAGCTGGGGCGCTACTGGACTAATAGGACAAAGGAGGCCATTGCTCCTTCTTGTTGTCACCTCACCGGCCCCAGTTCCTCTGTCGGTGTCAGTTGGGGGGGGGTGTAGAAATGAGGTCTGGAATAGTTTGCAAAACAAAGGCCCGCTGGCATTATGATAGGAAGTCATCACGGCAGCTACCATTTCCCTGCTTCTCTCAGCTTTCTACCTCATCACAGCCTGCCATTGTAGCACAGCGGGAGCAAGGCCCCTGCTAGCTCTCTTCTATTCTGTGCAAAACCACCACCGCTGGAACATCTTTTAGGGACAAGGCCCACAGAGACAACCTCAAGCTCATCCGGCGGGGGCGAGCCACTGATCAAATTCTATTCACTCTGCCTTCCGGTTGTTCAGATCTGCTGGGATGAGGCCAGCTGGAATTAGTGACAAATTTGAAGCAGAGAATATTGACAAAGAGGTGCTGTTTTATTGCCTGCAATGACTCACTGTTTAATTCAAAGGCGATAATTTCCAAGGCAGCTCTCCTAGTCAAGGAGAGCCTCAGTTAGCGAATAGGTAAAACTGCTAATCACTTAACCAGATCCAGACCTTCAGACTAAAATCAGCTTTGTTCCCTTCAAGGAGCTGAAAAATAACCCTTCCATCTCCAACCCCTTCTTCCCTCTCCAAATCTGAAAGCCTTGTTGGAAGACTTTGAAAATAAGACAGCACCCAAACCAAATATGTCTTGCGCCAATCACACTGTACCAGCACTCTAAGAAGGATATATATATATCCCAGGATGGCTTTGTACTCTGACAGTCCTTTTGCTTCAGCCCTGTGTGTTGGGATAACAGGTATGTGCCATCATGCCAGGCTAAGATTTATAGGTTTTAACATTAGGAATCGAACCCAAGACCTTACACATGCTAAGTGAGTGTTCTACCTCTCAAATTAGATTCTTAGCGGGGGGGGGGGGGGGGGAATTAAAGTATCTTCTTTGCTCAGGCCCTACCTCTAGGGATTTTGATTTAGTCAGGGATGGGACCTTGACATTTTTTAAAACTGAGGGATAATTTAGATACAATAAAATGCATAGGTCTTAAGTGCCTGTCCTGGCTACTTTTGTTAGTCATCTGAGAGGAGAGAGACTCAATTGAGAAAATGCCTCCATAAAATCTGTCTGTGAGTAAGCCTGTAGAGCATTTCTTAATTGGTAATTGATGTGGAAAAGCCCAGCCCATTATGGGAGGGGTCACCCCTGAGCTGCTGGTCCAGGGTTCTTTAAGAAGCAGGCCAAGGGAGCTATATGGAACAAGCCGGAAAGCAGCACGCGTGCCTTTCTCAGCTCCTGCCTTCAAGTTCCCATCCGGTTTAAGTTCCCCGTCCGTGGCTTCCTTCATTGAACTGTGGTTCCGGACATGTAAGCCAGATAAACCCTTCCTCCCCAAGATGCTTTTGGTCATGGTGTTTCATCACAGCAAGATTTATCCTAATTAAGACAGTGTCCCAATACAAACATCCCCATTGCTCTAGCTTCTGCGCCTGACCCCTGCCAAAGACAACCTCCACAGTGATTTCTATTAGAGATTCATATTGATTGTTCTTAAACTTCTTAGAAACCAAATCAAGCAGTGGTAACAAATGGAGACTGGCCTATCTCACTTAGGATAGTGCCTCTGAGATTCATCCAAATCATTGCACTGATCAAGCAGTTAATTCTTTTGATGAGTGGCATTGCTTTGTGTGGTATTTTTGTTGTTTGGGTTTGTTTGTTTTTGCTGTTGCTATAATGAAATACTCAAACCTATGTAATGTAATATATATTATTTATATAGGTTATATATACATACACACACACACACACACACACACACACACACACACACACACACACATTTGGTGACAGGCTCTCACTATTAGCCCTGGCTGTACTGGAACTTGCTATATAAACCAGGCTGGCCTCAATCTCATAGAGATCCATCTGCTTCTACCTCCCAAGTGCTGGGAATACAGCCATGTGCCACTACTCCTGGCATAAATCTATGTAATTTATAAAGTAAAGTAGGCTTCTGGGGTACACACCTGTAGTCCCAGCACTCGGGAGGCTCAGGAAAGAAGAGCTCAAGTTCAGGGCCAGCCTGGGATACGTAAGATTTTTGCCAAAAGTGAGGGAGGAGGAGAGAGACCAAGAGACTGTTTTGGTTCATGAGTCTAGAGCTTGGGAAGTCCAAAAGAACAGTGTCAGCATCTGCTCAGCTTTTTGTGAGGATCCTGTATTCCTCAACTCATGGCAGAAAGTCGAAGGGTAAGGGTGGGTATAGGAGAGACAAAACCTAATGGCAACTTTGTTGGACAGAAAAGCAATTGCATGCTAACTAGTCCCATACCCCACAAAAGTTAAGAGTTCACCTGAGTGTGGATTCCTCATGAGGAGCACATCCCTTGATTAAAATGATTAGATGATTTACCACCCCTCAATACCATCAGGAATCAAGCCTCAACATCAGCTTCAAACCACTGCATGCGGACATACCAAGGAATAATCCACATATTCAGGGACACTTTGGGCTATTCTCAGATTTTGGCTATCAGAAATAAAGCTGCTGTAAATATTCTTGAGTAAAATCAGTAGATTTATGTTTGATTTTTGAGACTGCCAGTTTCCAAAAGAGATCATACCAATTTAGATTTCCACCAGTCAAATAACAAAATTACAGATGTGCACCTTTGCCCAAACTTGGTATTATCTGGTTTTCATGGGTTTTTTGACATAGTTTTGAGATAGGGCTACCCTGTTTTCTAGTCTGGCCTGTATCTTACTATGTAGCCTAGGCTGACCTCAAACTGGCAATTCTCCTGATTCAGCATCCCAAGGCCTGGAATTAAAGGCAAGGCCTGGAATTATAGATATTGAGACACCATGCCCGGCCTTCACTATAGTTTTAAATTGCATTTCTCTAAGACTAATTATTATGATAGATATTTCATGTGTTTATTAACTGCTCATTTTTTTCATAAGGTATCTATTCCAGTCATTTGCTCATGTTTTGGGCTACAATTTTATTATTGGTTTCCAGGAGCTCTTTATAAATGTCATTATGTATTGATCCTTTGACAGACAATTTTGTATTATAATTATTTAAGTTCTCTAGTGGGGCTGGGCATTGGTGGCGCATGCCTTTAATCCCAGCACTTGGGAGGCAGAGGCAGGCAGATCTCTGTGAGTTCGAGGCCAGCCTGGTCTACAGAGTGAGTTCCAGGAAAGGTGCAAAGCTACACAGAGAAACCCTGTCTCGAAAAACAAAAAACAAAAAAACCCAAACAAAACAAAACAAAAAAATAAAGATCTCTAGTGGGGCTGGGGAGATGGCCCAGTAGTTAAGAGTGTGTACTGAAGCCGGGCAGTGGTGGCACATGCCTGTAATCCCAGCACTCGGGAGGCAGAGGCAGGTGGATCTCTGTGAGTTCGAGGTCAGCCTGGGCTACAGAGCTAGTCCAGGACAAGCTCCAAAGCTACAGAGAAAAAAAAAAAGAGTGTGTACTGCTCTTGTAGAAGACCTCAGTTCAATTCCCAGCACCCATGTCAGGCAGCTCACAACTTCCTATAACTCCAACTCTAAGGAATTCAACACCTCTGGCTCCCAAGAGCACCTGCAAACACACACACCCACACACCCACAAACACACACTAAAAATAAATCTTTAAAAAAAGATCTCTAGTGAAAGAAGCTGGGTATGGTGGCACATGCCTTTAATCTCAGCACTGGAAGAAGCAGGCAGATCTCTGTGAGTTTGAGCCTACCCTGGTCTACATATCAAGTTTCAGGCCAGCCACAGCTACACACGGAGTTCCTGTCTAAAAAAGAAAAGATCTCTAGCACATCTACTATGAATCTGAGGTTGAAAATTCCTGGCAAACTAAAGATCGGCCCCAGATGCTCTCTACTTTCATGGGTACCAAATCTATCTTCTCAGGCTGTCTGTTCACTGAAAGGTATGATCATTATTTTCTTGCCACCTGGGTATCTGGTCTCATTGAATCTGCCAGACACTGCTGTATGACCTCACACAAGGTGACTCATCTCTGAACTTTGCTTCCTTCATCTGGTAAAGGACACACTGATTCTGGAAAAGGGCCTTGCATCAAACAGCTGTTCATAACATGTCACTTCTTGAAAGGGATGCTTGAGGTATGGTTCTGGGAGCTCTCTGCTCTGGGCCCCGCCACACTGTAAATATGCCCTGGTGCCAGTTGTGGGTCTTTGCTCCATACCTGCAGAGACCTAGACTGGCCACGGTCCTGGCTGCGTTGTTCTCACCCTGCCTTGATGAATTTGAACACAGCATCCCAAGGGCCCCCAGGCTCTTTAAGCTCAGAGCAGATGGCTAACAAGTCAGTTCTCTAGGACGTACAGTCCCAGACTCAGATCTAGGCAGGGGGCCAAAGCCTTCAAAGGCTCTAGAAAAGCTTACCCCTCATCCTATCTCCCTCCCCCAGTTGTCTCTGAGAGCTTAGAGTTTTACTGTAAGCTGTTCTCTCAGTGCCAGTGAAGAAGCAGGAAGAAAAACAAACATGGAGCTTACGTGCCTATGTGGAGGGAGGGTTCTCCACTGGAGAGAAACCAAGAAAAAGCTTATGACATTCCCATGAGTGTCGGTGGACTAGGAAGATGGGATTCTGGGTACTTGGAGTCCACCAACACCAGGCAACGGCTGGAGCTACCCATCTTGCAGCCAAGTATGGGTGGTTCTGTCCCAGGATAAGATCTAGGAAGGAAACAGAAGAATGTCCTGATCCCGGGTCTAACTCACTCTTCTCTACTCCCTCCAGCGCCACCTTGAGGTAGGTGTCAGAGGGATATGGGGTGGTACTGGCAAGAGGGATGGCCGGAATGGGCAGGTGCTGCCCTGCCCCATTCCTGTCTCCATTATGGCTTTGAATGTATCAAACCCACCCAAGGTTTTATTCTGACCCTAACATGGTGCCCCTGCTTCCTTTCTGGAGTAAGATTTTGAAAAATCATCCGTTTTTTGTTTTTTTTTCATTCATCTAACACATTTGCTGACATGCACATAGTTCTGTGCTAGGCCAACACTTTGAAAAGAAGAGCTAAGCCTTCACAGAGCTCCCTTGACCATGGGGGGAGGGTGGATATAAGTTACCAGGCAGCTATATTCCATGGATTCTATCCATGTACCAAAAGCAGGATGTGGGGGTTACAGGGGAGGACTCTAGGGAAGGAAGAGGGAAGGGAAAACTGAGCGAATAGGAGACGCTAAGGAGACAAGGAAGGGTCCAGGAACAGTGTGAGAAGGCCCAGAGGAAAGCTGAGCAGCTGCAGACACTCAGCTTGAGCAGAGTGTGGGCATACATGTGGGGGAAGGGGTGTGACACGAGGTAGGAGAGCTTGTTGGAAACACTTGTAAATCATACTGAGAAGGCAGGACTTGATCTTGAAGGCTGGGCAAGCTGAGACAAGGGCATGGTTTGATCACTCTAGTTTCTTGGCGATCAGACGGCAGAGAACTGGTACACATGGAAACTGCAACACAAATCAGTGCTCCACTACAGTGGAGGCTTGGGGTGCAGCTCACTGGTGGAGCGACTGTCCAGCATGTGTAATACCCTGGGCTTCCCCTCCAGTAACAAACACCCACACACATATGTGAGCCACATAGTGAGATCCTGTCTCCAAAACCTATCTTAGTAGTAGAGTACTTGCTTGGCAGGCAGAAAGCCCAGAGTTTGATCCCCAGTACTGAACAAAAATAAAATCTAAGACCACTTTAACTGGGTACCTTGTAGCACATCCTGTAATCCCAGCACCTGGGAGGTAGAGTCAGGAAGCCCGAGGGCTTCGGGCCAGCCAAGGTGACTGCAGTGGTCCAGGGAAGTGATGATGGTGGCTTAGACCAGGATGGCGGCAGTGGAGGTGGGGAGAACTGGTTGGATTGGGAATGTGTTTTAGCGGTAGAGCCAAAAAGCCTTCCAGATTTGTTGACTGTGAGTGAAGAAAGGACAGGAAAGTCTCAAGGATGCCTCTCAGTTCCTGTCCCTCTCTCTTCTTTCCTTCCCTGTGTTGTGACTGGAACCCAAGACCTTTTGCATGTTAGGTAAATCCCTACCAAACATGGAGTCACATCTATAGCCCTGCTCCTCTGTGTCTGTTATGGACGACTGAGATGCCGGAGTGCTGTTCATGGGAATGAGGAATATTGAGGGACGGTATCATCTAGTGGAGGATGGGATATGAATTCAGTGTCATGTTGGATTTGAGTTTCTGCGATGACGTTATCTTATAGCCAATTTGTCAACGAGGTATGAAATTCAGGAGAGGATGAGCCTACCAACAGAGTTCTGAGGTCTTGGGAGTGGGAGAGTAGGCTAGAGTGCAGGACACCATGCCCTGGATAGGGACACTTTCCTATGAAGGGTTCCTTACCCTTTGGCACTGGAAGGCAGATTGAGGAGGCACTTGTGTTAGTTAGAGTCCTCTAAAGGAACAGAACTGGGCTGGAGCGATAGCTCAGTGGTTAAGAGCACTGGCTGCTCTTCCAGAGGACCTGGGCTCAATTCCCAGCAACTACATGGTGGGTCACAACCATCTATAATGGGATCTGGTGCCCTCTTCTGGCCTGTAGGCATGCATGCAGACAAATCACTTGTATACATAATAAACAAACAAACAAACAAACAAACAAACAAATAAATCTTTTAAAAAAGGGAACAGAACTGATAGAGTACATATACATGTACATACACACATTTATTAGAGTGGCTTACAGGCTGTGGGACTAGCTCCCTACAGAAAGGCCAAGAATCTGGTAGGTGTTCACGGTCCATGAAGCTAAATGTCTCAAGAGTCCCAAGGAATCCTAGATATCTGGTAGTCTTCAGTTTACACTGGAACCCTGAAGTACATTATAATACCAGCAATGCCTCAACAGCAGGATAGAGTGTGGGGCTGCAGAGATGGCTCATTAGTTAAGAGCATAGGCTGCTCTTTCAGAGGTCCTGAGTCCCATTCCCAGCACCAACATGGTGGCTCACAACCATCTGTAATGGGATCCAATGCCTTCTTCTGGCCTGCAGGCACACATGCAATCAGAGCACTCATATACATAAAATACATAAAGTAAGTCTTGAAGAGGGAAAGCAGGCTAAAAGTAGAAGTCCCTTCTTCCAGGTCCTTTGATGTGGGTTGCCAGCAGAAGATATGATCCAGATTTAGGTTGATCTTCCCACTTCAAATGACCTAACCAAGATAAGCCCCTCACAGGCATGCCCAGCTGCTTGGATTTTAGTTGATTTCAGATGTAGTCAGATTGACAACCAAGATTAGCCAGCACAGCAAAGATGTTGCAAAGACCCTGCAGGAAATCCTCGTAGTTTCTTCCTTTACCCTCATCCTATCATCCTGGCTGCTGAGCTGACTTGAGTTTTAGAATAAGATTTTTTTTTTTTTTTTTTTGTTGGAGCTGAGGACTGAACTCAGGGCCTTGCGCTTGCTAGGCAAGCGCTCTACCATTGAGCTAAATCCCCAATCCCATAGAATAAGAATTTATCAAACCCAAGGGGCCAAGCCCACTCCCATCCATTCTCAGGAAATTCAGTTTTTGCCTCCCCCTGCTGGCAGAGCTGGAAATGACTCGCAGCTGGGGTCCTCACTTTTCTTTCTTTCTTTCTTCCTTCCTTCTTTTTTTTTTTTTTTTTTTTTTTTTTTTTTTTTTTTTTCGAGACAGGGGACAGGGTTTCTCTGTGTAGCTTTGGAGCCTTTCCTGGAACTTGCTCTGTAGACCAGGCTGGCCTCGAACTCACAGAGATCCGCCTGGCTCTGCTTCCCGAGTGCTGGGATTAAAGGCGTGCACCACGACTGCCCTGCTGAGCCTTTTCTTCACCCTCCTGAAAAACCCTCTTGTGGGGCAGACCTTTAATCCTAGCCCTCGCTGGCAGAGACAGGCAGACCTGTGTGAGTTTGGAGGCCAAGCTGGTCTACACAGTGAGTTCCAGGACAGCTGGGGGTACATGATGAAACCTTGTCTTAAAACGAACAACAAAAACATCAGGCCTTCCTATCCATTCTTTTAGAGCCCCACCTACTTTATAAGAACACTAGCTGGAAATAGTGATGGCGAATTGATTATGTGGAAGCATAATTTAAACTCCTAACTTTTAAAATATTTTTTATTGTTGTTTTTTAGTTTTTCAAGACAGGGTTTCTCTGTGTAGCCCTGGCTGTCCTGGAACTCACTCTGTGTAGACCAGGCTAGCCTCAACCTCACAAGAGCTCCACCTGCCTCTGACTACTCCTGAGTGCTGGAATTAAAAGGCATGCACTACCACCACCCAGCAAAATAATTGTTTTTAAAAATGATTTGGCCGGTTGTGGTGGCGCACGCCGGTAGGAGTTACTGAAGGAGGCAGAGGCAGGAGGATCACGAGTTTGAGGCCAGCCTGGGCTACACATAAAAAAAATGATTTGATTTGATTTATGGGTAGGTATATGTATCTGTGTTGGTAGGTGAACATCATCAGTGCAGGTTCCCATAGAGGCCAGAAGAGGGTGATTGGATCTCCTGAAGCTAGACTTACAAGAAGTTGTGAGCAGCCCGAAGTGGGTGTTGGGTACCCAATTTGGGTCTTTGGCAAGAGCAGCAAGGGCTTGTAACCAACTAAGCCATCTCTCTGGTCCCCCATCATTTTTTTTGTCCTTTCAAATTCACTGCATTCCTTGACCGTGAAGGCTTAATTTCATTCTTTAGAGCTAGCTCCAAAAGCTTCCCCTTGTGCTGTACTTGGTGGTGTATGCCTTTAATCCCAAGCACCCCAGAGGCAGGCCAGTCCAGTCCTCTTAGTGAATTCCAGGCTACAGCCAAGGCTGCATAATAAGACCCTGTCTCAAAACAAAACAAAAGCTTCCTCTGGTCTTAGTCCCCAAGAGTAGTATTTTGCCAACACCAGCTTTGCCTTCTGCCTCTTCATATGCAGGAAGCCATGAACTATGCTGGAAGAGTTCTGACAGGCTGGGAACCCAGGCTGGAGTCTAGTTCTGCTTCTGAGCCTTCATGGAGTCTGTTAGTTCTCACATGCTTGTGTGGTTATTGTTCATAAACTCTTGGAAAGCAATGACCTGCCTTGCCTACCACTTTACCCCAGCACCCAAGGTCCTTGCTTGCTGCTTGCTAAAGGCTCACCACAAAATTGTTGAACACATGAATTTGTAAAGGGATGAATGAATCCTTGTCTTTGCCTGTTGCCGCCGCCGCCGCCACTACCACCACCACCACCACCTCCTCCTCCTCCCTCTTCTTTTTTTTTTTTTGCCAGGGCTGAGGACCGAACCCAGGGCCTTGCGCTTGCTAAGCAAGTGCTTTACCACTGAACTAAATCCCCAATTCCCTCCTCCCTCTTCTTAAAGGATGAGATTATTCATTCTTGATTACAGCCTTAGAGGTTGCACAGTCCATGCTTGGGCAGAACATCACAATGGTGGCAGTGTGTGGCAGAAGAGGTTTTCATCTTGTAGTGGACAGGAAGCAGAGAGGAAAAAAATCTTTAAAACATTATTCTCTTGCAGTGCTGGAGATGGAACCCAGGGCCTCACACATGCTAGGCAAGGAAAACAGGTTGGACCTGCTCTGGGTTCCTCTATAGTGTGCAGAACTAACCGTAGCTTCCAGGCTGTGCCTAGCCTTCAGTTACTCCATTTTAAGTATGAGTGCCAAGGCAGAATGACTCTATATCTTGTTTAGACAAATAAACCTCCATTTGCTGGCACAACAGGAACACAAACTGATGGTTTATTTGTACCAATAAATAATCACACCTGTTAATATAGCAAACCCTGTAAAATACACCAGACACAGGAGTGTACCAATCACACAAGATATAACTCCATTATCTGGGACTATAAAGAAAAGAAAGTACCATAAGAATGAGACATGGTGGGGTTGGGGATTTAGCTCAGTGGTAGAGCACTTGCCTAGAAAACACAAGGCTCTGGGTTCGGTCCTCAGCTCCGGGAAGGGGGATGGGGGTGGGAGAATGAGACATGGCAGGTACACCTGTCACCTGGTCAATTAACACAAGCCTCATCTAGGACAATTGTCACAGTAAAGGACCTTTGCCATGGTACCCTGGTTTTTGTTTCCTTTACCTGTGACACACAGCACATTTTAGATTGATGCTTTGCATGGTGGCTCATGCCTATAATCTCACGAGGAATACCATGAGTTCAGGGCTAGCCTGATTACAAAGTGAGTACCAGGCTAGCTAGAGCTACATAGCATGTCAAAAAAATTATATCAATAATAAAGAGACTGGAATGAAAGAAGCTGTGATTGCTAACAGCCATGAATAACAAGTAAAATCAGGAGTACTTGCTGAATTAAAGCCAGCACAATTTCTATAACTCGTCATTAAATAACTCTGACATTGTACAAACACATAAACATGGCTAGAATTCTAATATAGCTATCGAATACAGCTCACTTACTACACTAGGTAAATGCTCAACCCCCACGTACAATCCCAGGCTCTCATATTTTACGAGACAAGTCTCATTATGGAGCTCAGGCTAGCCTGGCATTCTTTTTGGAGTTCAGCATGGCCTGGGACTCTTGCTCCTTCTGCCTCACTTTCCTGCATGCTGTGATTGCAAGCATGTTCTGCTGCTCCTGGCTTCATCTGCTCTTTGGAGCTAACTAGTGGAGAGTCTAGAGAACTTAGGTGTATAGTCATTTCCTCACGTGGTCTGCTCCTCAGATTAGATCACTGCACAAAAAGAAGCAAGGGGCTGGGGATGTAGCTCAGTCAGTCAAGTGCTTGCCTAGCATACACAAAGACCTGGGTTCGAGCCTCAACACCATATATAACTAGCTGTGGTAGTACATGCCTGTAATCCCAGCACCTGGAAGGTGGAGGCAGAAAGCTCAGAAGTTTCAGGTCATCTTCAGCTACACAAACTTCAAGGACAGTCTGGGTTTTATGAGATCTTGTCTCAAAAAACAAAAACAAAAACAAAACAAAACAAAAGGGTGGAGGAGATGGCTTCTTCGGGAGAGGCGCTTGTCACCTGAGTCCTTGGAACTCAACATGGTGGAAGGTAAGAACTGACTCCTGCAAGTTGTCCTCTGACTGGCCTACACCATGAACCCACCACAAACACACTTGCCACCCCTAAATAAATACGTCAAAATGATTTTTTTTTTTTTTTTGGTTTTGCAAGATAGGGTTTCTCTGTATAACAGCCTGGCTGTCCTGGATCTCGCTCTATAGCCCAGGCTGGCCTCAAACTCAGAGATCCACCTGCCTCTGCCTCCTGAATGCTGGGGTCAAAGGTGTGTGCTTCTACTGCCTGGCTTAAAATGATTTTATAATACCAAAAAACCCTCAAAAAGTAGATTGCCTGAGTTATGGAAAAAAAATGTGTTTTTTGGAAGAGAAGTCCTAACGCCTGTCAAAACCCCTTAGGGTTATTTGTTTCGTTTTGAGATAGTCTCATGTAGCAGAGGATGACCTTGAACTCTGGTCTTCCTACTTGCACCTCCCAGGTGTTGAGGCAACACATCACCACACCTAGGTCTATGTGAAGTGCTAGAGCTTGAAACCAGGGCCCTGGGTACTAGGCAAGGACTGAAACAACTGAGCCATGAATCTGTTTAACCCTTCCGTGCTTCAGTTTTCTCATCTGTAATGGGATGATGGGAACAACAATGTCCAGAAAGGAGTAAGAAGCTTAGTACAGGTAGAGTGTGTAGGATAGGGCCTGGGTACAGGTAGAATGTGTAGATCAGGGCCTGGGTACAGGTAGAGTGTGTAGGACAGGGCCTGGGTACATACAGGTAGAGTGTGTAGATCAGGGCCTGGGTATAGGTAGAGTGTGTAGATCAGGGCCTGGGTACAGGTAGAGTGTGTAGATCAGGGTGTGAGTACAGGTAGAGTGTGTAGATCAGGGTGTGAGTACAGGTAGAGTGTGTAGATCAGGGTGTGAGTACAGGTAGAGTGTGTAGATCAGGGTGTGAGTACAGGTAGAGTGTGTAGATCAGGGTGTGAGTACAGGTAGAGTGTGTAGGACAGGGCCTGGGTACAGGTAGAGTGTGTAGATCAGGGCCTGGGTACAGGTAGAGTGTGTAGATGAGGGCCTGGGAACAGGTAGAGTGTGTAGATCAGGGTGTGAGTACAGGTAGAGTGTGTAGATGAGGGCCTGGGTACAGGTAGAGTGAGTAGATCAGGGCCTGGGAACAGGTAGAGTGTGTAGATCAGGGCCTGGGTACAGGTAGAGTGTGTAGATCAGGGCCTGGGTACAGGTAGAGTGTGTAGATCAGGGTGTGAGTACAGGTAGAGTGTGTAGATCAGGGTGTGAGTACAGGTAGAGTGTGTAGATCAGGGTGTGAGTACAGGTAGAGTGTGTAGGACAGGGCCTGGGTACAGGTAGAGTGTGTAGATCAGGGCCTGGGTACAGGTAGAGTGTGTAGATCAGGGCCTGGGTACAGGTAGAGTGTGTAGATGAGGGCCTGGGAACAGGTAGAGTGTGTAGATCAGGGCCTGGGTACAGGTAGAGTGTGTAGATCAGGGCCTGGGAACAGGTAGAGTGTGTAGATCAGGGTGTGAGTACAGGTAGAGTGTGTAGATGAGGGCCTGGGTACAGGTAGAGTGAGTAGATCAGGGCCTGGGAACAGGTAGAGTGTGTAGATCAGGGCCTGGGTACAGGTAGAGTGTGTAGATCAGGGCCTGGGTACAGGTAGAGTGTGTAGATCAGGGTGTGAGTACAGGTAGAGTGTGTAGATCAGGGTGTGAGTACAGGTAGAGTGTGTAGATCAGGGTGTGAGTACAGGTAGAGTGTGTAGATCAGGGTGTGAGTACAGGTAGAGTGTGTAGGACAGGGCCTGGGTACAGGTAGAGTGTGTAGATCAGGGCCTGGGTACAGGTAGAGTGTGTAGATCAGGGCCTGGGTACAGGTAGAGTGTGTAGATCAGGGCCTGGGAACAGGTAGAGCGTGTAGATCAGGGCCTGGGTACAGGTAGAGTGTGTAGATCAGGGCCTGGCCAGCACTGCTGCTCTTACTCTGCCTCATCTCTCTATTTCACATTCTGAACTCTCCCACTAAGCCCCATTATCTGATTTCTGTTCTGTGAGCTGAGGTGACTCAGTGCAATTTGCAGATTAGATAATTTTTTAAAATGACTCTGTTACAGAAGTCTTCAAACACACTCAGAAGTCCAGAGAAGAGGATCAGAGAACTCTGTAAGGAGCCCCAGAAATTATCAACAATCTTTGTTTACCCCTCTCTTTTAAATGTAAGTTCCAGGTGTCCTATTATTTTGCCTAAAAATAACCCAATATGCTTCAAACAGATAAGGATTAAAAAAATAGTACCATGGGCTGGAGAGATGGCTCAGGGGTTAAGAGTGCTGACTCTTCTTCCAGAGGTCCTGAGTTCAATTCCCAGCACCCACATGGCAGCTCTCACACCTGTCTGTAACTCCAGTTTCAGGGGACCCCCACATCCATGGCAAAACCACAAATGCATATAAAAATAAAATAAAATATATTTAAAAAAGAAATTCTTTTAAAAAAACAGTACCATTATCACACTTAAAAATTAATAATAATTAGGGAGATCTTTTCTTTTCTTTTTTATTTTTTCCACAAACGGGTCTTACTATGTAGATCTGGTTGGCCTCCAATTTACAGAGATCCACCTGCCTCGGCCCACCAAGGGCTGGGATTAAAGGCATAGGCCTCTATGCCCAGTTTAGGGAGAGCTTTTCTTTCTTTCATTCTTTCTTATTTCTTTTCTTTTTCTTGTTTTTTTGTTTGTTTGTTGTTTGAGACAGGGCTTCTCTGTTTAACCCTGGCTGTTTTGGAACTCTGTAGATGAGTCTGGCCTCGAACTCACAGAGATCCGCCTGCCTCTGCCTCCCAAATGCTGGGATTAAAGGTATATGCCACCACAGCCCGGCTAGGGAAAGCTTTTCAAACCCCATTCCCTTGAGAGATGTTGGGGCAACAGGAACCCTTGATTCACTGTAGATGTAGAAAGGGGATAGCCCAGAGTTAATATATGCAAAGTGCTTTGAATAGTACCCATCACGTGCCAACGGGATACAGAACTGTTATTAGGAATCTTTTATCCACTCTAGGTTTCCCCTGAACTGTCTTATTTCTGGCCTGAGTGAGGATAACCAATACAGGAGAGGCTTTAGAGCCCTCGGGTGAGCAACTGGGACTCTGGAAGGCACTCGAAATGGCCCAAAGGAAGCAGCAAGGTTGGGGGACGTAGCCCAGTGGAAGAGGCTTACCTAGCAGCATGTACCACCACCCTGAGTTGGACCTCAATACTCCCTGACAAAACCCAGGAAGCAGCAAGTACAAGGCTTCAAGGTGGAGGGGAACCCCCTCCCCAAGCAGAGTGACAATGGTCTGAGAAAATCCAGATGACTTGATGACTTGCGTTTGATCACCAGAACGCACATGGAGGAAAGAGAACCACGTTCTGCAAGTGCTCCTGTGACCTTCACACATATGCTATGGCATGGGCACACACACACCAAATACATAAATGGAAATATTTTTTTATTATATGTGAGACTGGGTTTCTCTATGCAGTCCAGCTTTCCTGGAACTCCCTAAGTATACCACGCTGGTCTTGAACTCAGAGATCCTCCTGCCTCTGCCTCCCCAGTGCTGGGATAAAAGATGTGCATCACCATAGGTGGTATGTAAATGTTTTTAAATTTCAATAGACAAAGGGAGGGTGAAGCCTTCCTTCTCATTGATAGGGCCCTTGGGGATCACTTCAAGCTAGGAAGGCAGATCTGTAGTGAGCTGCCCCTTTACATACAATATACGGAGGGGCAGCCCACTCCAGTAGCAACTAGGAACCTGCTTTGCTTCTTGAATTCTGCAGGGCTTTAAGTGACAATGGAAGAGCCCCAATCAAAGCACAGCTAGAAACCTAGAAATGGTCTGTCTCCCTTAGACTCCATATGAACATCTGTTTGGAGACAGGATGATGTCATTATGTAGTGCTGGTTGCTCATCTTTTTGGGCCCATAGAAACTTGTTGCAGTTCTGGCAGCTCAGAAGTTCAAAATCAGAGACATGGAAGGATTGGTGTGGTGAAGGGGGATCCCTCCCCTTCCAAGATGCTGCCTATCTACTTCATCCTCGGCTGGGGAGGGAATGCTGTGATATCACATGGCAAAAAAGCAAATAAGGCCCGTTAGATGCTTCCAGACTTTTCATAAGGCACTAAACTATTCAAGAGGGTGGAGCCCTTATAACTTAATCTTGCCCCAAAGGTTTCACTTCCTAACCTCCATCACAGGGAGTTTCAATACATAATTTTTCTGGGGACTCAACCATAGCACACATCAATCCAAACTTGTCTTCAGGAAAAGATGTGATTCAAACACTTCCCCAGGGTAAACAAGCCTCCTCCAACTAGCTCATTCACCTCATTTCTCAGAGCTCTTCCTTGCAGCAATGGGCAGTGTGACATTGAAAGAACACACACTTACAGCCATAGCAACTCCATAACAAACTCTGGCTCTGCAATTTCCTAGTTTGGGATTCTGAGGTAAAGTCACCCTATTTCCTATAGCATATTTCCACAAAAAAAGGGACCAGCAAAACATTAAAGGGCCTCTTAATAGAGAAATTGGACTCATAAACCTGAGTTCCAATCATTCAAGCTGGATGTATGGCACGAACCTGGGATCCCAGCACTCATAGGACTCCAGCAGGAAGATTAAGAGTTTGAGGACAGCCTGGGCTACAGAGTGAGACCCTACCCCACTAAAAAAAACAACAAAAAACCCCCCAAAAAACTAGGGTTGGGGATTTAGCTCAGTGGTAGAGTGCTTGCCTAGCAAGCACAAGGCCCTTACAATCAAAGCCTAACCCGGTGGCACACACTTGTTAATTTAATACTAAAGAGGCTGAGGAAGTAAGATTGTTTGAAGCCAGCTCTGGCTACATAGTAAGATTCTATATAAGTATATAAAAACCATCCCAGCATGGTGGCACAGGCCTTTAATCCCACCACTTGGGAGGCAGAGACAGGCAGACCTTTGTGAGTTCAAGGCCAGCCTGGTCTACAGAGTAAGTTCCAGGACAGCCAGGGCTATGTAGAGAACAAGTTTCAAGAAAACAAAACAAAAATCATATAAGCCAAGAAAATAGCCCATCTTCTCTAAGATCTCTTTTGCTTCCTAATGATCTATGACATTTATTAAAAAGCTTCAAATCCTCAGGACAGACAGGAATAGGACTGTTCCATGGAATCACGATGTCCATGTCTTCAACAGTGTGTTTTTAATCCTGGCTGGCCTTGAACTCATCACAATCCTACCTCAGTCTCCAGAGTTCTGAGACTTCAGGAGCAAACCACCACAATGGCTTTCTTACCAGTATATAAACCAGAATAATTTTGTTGGCACACAACTTCCTACTCTTTTATATTTTCGTAAGGCCTGAGCTTTGCCTTTGAAAATGACTGCATCTTAACTAGAACTTCTAAAGAGGTGACCACATTACAATTGTGTTTGTTTAAGGAACCTAGAGCCTCACACATGCTAGACAAGTGCTCTGCTACTGAGGTATATCCCCAGCACTCTTCATTTCTTAAGGCAGGGTTTCACTAGGTTGCTCGGGCTGGCCTGAACTCTTTCTGCAGCTCATGCAGATTTTGAACTTGCAATCCTTCTACCTCAACCTCAAAGGTGCTGGAATTCTAGGCTTGTGCCATGAAATCTAGCTATTTCTTTGTTAAATTTAATTTTTTCTCAGACTTTCTTACATTAGTACTGTCTTAACATGATGTCCCCTTTCCAAACCTTTCAAACTCACAACCTCTTCTTTATAAAACCTGCTGAATTCATTTAGTATTGCTTAAAAAAGAGCTTTAGTCTTTGGTTTTCGGCCCCCTACATCCCTCTTTGTTTTTTTCTGAGACAGGGTCTTGCTTTTATGTAAGCCACTGTGGGCTGGATCTTCAGATCTTCCTGCCTCTGCTTCCTAAACACTTGTGCACCACTACCACCAGCTTAGGCTTTGTCCTTGAAAACCTTCAGTGTCCGTTTGAGGTGCAGGACTTCATCTCTTAGGTGTTTGAATTCCAAGTATGTTCAGTGCCGAGCACTGGCAGGAAAATGGAAACCTCTGCGGGCCATTACAATAAGACAGCTTCCACTCACGAGTTCAAGAGAAACACGCGCACTTTTTACTCACACTCTCAACTCCTCCACTTCGCTCTCAACACTCTCACACCGCCGCACAGTTTGGAAGGGAAAGAAAACATCAGCGGTCACGTGAAGACGTAGCCCAATACGCAACGCCAAAATAGCCAACTAGCCAGCTAGCGCCAGTGCGCGAAGACGCAGGCGCAAGACCTTCCTGGGCGGGGCTCCGGAAAGAGCGCTGGAGCACCGGATCCCGGATTGGCCAGGCTGGAGGCGGACGGTTGGTTCTACCAGTCTGGTTCGTGCGCCGAGCTTGTGTAAGGCGGGAGCGAGCGAAATTCAAGCGTAGCTTTACTGCGAATCCATTTCCCTTGATCATGGAGGCTTCCCAAGGTTCAGCGGAAGTGGAGGCTTTGAACCCACAGCTGGCTGCGAGTTATCTGAGGTATGCTTGGGCATCCCGGCGGGTCTAGCTCGCCGCTCCTGGCCTGGAGTTGGGGGTGGAATGGCTCCCACGCTCCTCTAGAAACCGCTTGTGGATTTGACCAGATTTCTAACCTGGGGAGCGTCTTCCCACCCCTCACCCCACCCCACCCCGCCCTGCCGTATTAGTCAAATAACTATCCAGTGTGAACTATTTAAGAGCCCGATTTCAACTAACCGATGAAGTCCTTGAGTCCTTCCAACCTGCCAGCCGTCAGGCCTGGGCGGAAAAGAGGAAAAATGGTCCCCAAGTTGTTAGTACATGGGATCTGAAAAAGAAATGCTATGTAGTCTTTGATAGATGCTGTAAAATGCTTCATTTCCTGACCAGAGTGTTGACATTAAAGGAAAGAATGGCCAGTTATAATGGTCGGTGAGCGAGGGAAGGCATCATCCAGAACAGGAACCGTTAAGCCGTGTGACTGAATATGCTTTCACCAGATGGCTGAGTCGGAACTTGGTAATGTAGAGGGGAATATTTAACTATTAAAAATTGTAGGACAGGGCTGGAGAAATGGCTCAGAGGTTAAGAGCACTAACTGCTCTTCCAGAGGTCCTGAGTTCAATTCCCAGCACCCACATGGTGGCTCACAACCATCTGTAATGAGATCTGACACTAACTGCTCTTCCAGAAGACTCAGGTTCAATTTCTAGCATCTGTATAGTGGCTTACAGCCGTTTGTAACTCCAGTCCTACAGGATCCTGTGCTCTCTTCTGACTTCCACAGTCACTGTACCCATGTGGTGCACAGACATACACACAAGCAGGCAAAACACCTGTGCTCATAAAATTAATTTTAAAGAATCTACATAAAACATAAGCAAAGGACTTTTTCTTAAAAGCATACTAATGTTTTTAAACATGCTTATAGTGGCAAACAAGCGCATGAAAGGATGCTCAAAACCACTCATTGTTATGCCTGGATAGCGGGGACCCCCAAAAGACCACCACGGAGACCGAATCCCTTATATAAAAGCAAAGAGCCTTTATTTTCAAGCTCAGCTTGGACTCTGTCCGACACAGCAGTGAGAGCAGAGAGCCCTGAGCTCAGGCAGGGTAGGGTTTTTATCATAGCAGAGGTTGGGGTGAGAGGATTTCTAGAGTTCGGGACCCTGATTGGCTGACATTGTCTAGGGGTATCTGTAAAAGGGAAATAGGTGTGTATTAGGCTCAGGGACATCTGGTGATCTTATTTAATCTAAGGGTTGAAAAGTTTGGGGATGTCTGGTACTGCCCCTTAGATGCTGGCTCATCCCTAGGTTAGCTTATGGCTTTTCCTGGATCTGGGTGTTGCCTGCCAGTGAGCCTGTCACAGAAGCTGTGTCTGGGCCTCTAAGCCTGCCATGGCAGCTGTGTGGTCAAGCTGTTTTGCCCCCCCCCCCCACTCATCAGTAGAGGGAAGAAAATCACAACTACAGTGGGGTGTGTGGCACCTCCCCTCCCCCGGACTGGACTTAGAGGTGGTTGTGCTGGCAATTAAGCCAGTGCTCTTAACCACAGAGTCATCTCTCCAACATATAGGTGTATGTTGTTAACTTGTAGATTTTTTTTGAGGCAGGTTTTTACTGTGTGTAGCCCAGGCTGCTCTTGAACTCTCATCCTTTTTTCTCAGCCTCCAGAGTGATGGATGGTATTACAGGTGTGTAACACCAGGTCCCACTGAATTAAAGTTCAGTGTCACCAGTGGACAAAGCTACCGGTATTCTGAGGAGTTTTCCCTTAAGGGATCTCTTCTGAGGCAAAAATGTAGCAAAAAAATTCATGACAAACTGGAGTGAAGGCCAGTTAGTGAGTCTATGAATATTTAGACCTGGAGTCAAGTAAGAAAAGGACAGTACGTGGGTGTGTGCTTCACAAGACAGTTGGCTCTCCTGTGTCTTCACAATGGCTATCTCTATATAAGTCTGTGGCTTTCCAAGTCAGATATCTCAAAGGATGTAGTTTACAACAGGGTTTGATTAAATCAAGCTTAAAATTTAATTAAATTAAGTAAGAAAATATGAGCTGGTTTACTTGTTTTCCTTAAAGAATGTTCTTTTACGAGTGAAAGGTTTGTTTTTTGTTTTTTTTTTTGTTTGTTTTTTGTTTGTTTTTGTTTTGTTTTTTGGTTTTTCGAGACAGGGTTTCTTGGTAGCTTTGCACCTTTCCTGGGACTCACATAGTAATGAAAGGTTTTATGAGGTTTGTTGTTTAGATTTAGGGCTGAGAAGAGTGCTAATTTAGGGAAACTCAAGGTTACAAACTTCTGGCCTTAAATAAACACAGTTTATTTGTTGTTTTTAGCATTCTTGTTTGAAATGCCCTTAGAAAAACACATTCTCGTAGGGAGTTTTGGCTTTGTCAATGTGTTGAGGTTTCTTGATGCTCCATCAGCAGGAAGGGCAAACTAGGTCTCTGAACATTCACTCATTAGATTTGCAGATATATCCCCCAATTATATAAGTTGACTTTTAGCTCTTTAAATTTTGTCTTCCCCACACCCAGGGTATCGTTTGTGTGTGCACACACGATGGTACATGCAGAGGTCAGAGGATAACTTGCTCGAGTTGGTTTTCCCCTTCTACAGTGCTGGTCCCTGGGATTGGACTCAGGTCATCAGGTTTGATAGTATTGCCTTTGCACACTGAGCTATCTTGCTGGCCCCACTTGAACTTTTTTTAAATTACATTAACTTATGTCAGGGAGTATACTTGAATGCCATGGAGTGAATGTGGAGGCCAGAGAACAATTTACAGGAGTAAATTCTCCTGCTAAGTCGGGTTCAAGGGTTGAACTCAAGTCCACAGACAGGGCTGCAAGCACTTTTACCTACCCGAGCCGGCTCACTAGCAGCCTGCCTTTTCTCTATAAAACAGTTTATTGTGGAAGGTGCCTTCTTACTGTGTTATTTGATGCACAGAAGATTTTACTTTTTGCCCTTATTTATTTAACTCATAAAATAGCCTGGTTTCCTAAAGTAATACAGAGACTATTTGTCAGGTTAGAGCAACCAGTCCTTATAGGAGCCACTGGATACTCACTGCCATTGAGTGCAAGGAAGCCCTTCTTTCTACAGGTATCAGCAAAGCTAGGAAAGGGCTTTTTGCCAGGCATGGTGGTGCATCATGTCTTTAATCCCAGCACTCAGGAGGCCGAGGCTTCATCTAGTAGTTATAAATTCACAATCAAAAGTTTAAAGTAGTATAAAATCTTAGGAGCAAAACAATTTACAATGTTCAATATTTTTGTGTTTTTGAGACAGGGTCTCATTATCTAGACCGGACTTACTGAGGTCTGGGATTACAGGTGTGTGCCAGCATATCCAACAAGTATTCAAGTTATGTTTTGTTTTTAGGCAGAAAGGGTTTATTTTAGCTTATACTTTCAGGTTACAGACCATTACTGTGGGAAAGTCACATTATATTCACAGTCAAGAACAGAGAGAAATGAATGAATGAATGCATGCTTTTCAAGTTTTTCTTTTTTCTTTTTTGAGACAGTTCTCTGTGTCGCCCTGGCTGTCCTGGAACTCACTCTGTAGACCAGGCTGGCCTGGAACTCATAGAGATTCGCCTGCCTCTGCCTCCCGAGTGCTGGAATTAAAGGCATGAGCCACCACCACACAGCTACATTTATAATTTTTTTGAGTGTATATGAACAAATCCAGGTCCTCTGCAAGAGCAGCAAGTGCTGTCGATCATTAAGCAAACTCTCAATCCAGGTAAAGTTTTTTCTATAAAAATGTATTCGTGTCTGTGTGTGCATTATTTGTGAGTGGTGGCATGGGTGTGGAGGTCAGAGGATAACTTTGGGTTTTTTAGAGTCTCTCAGTGTAGCCTAGGCTGCCCCTGAAACTAGAGATCCTTAAACCTCTCAGCCTTCTGAATACAAGGATTATAGACATGTGTTACTATGCCATGATAAGTTTTACTTTTTCTGGATAGAAATTCTGTTTTATATTTTCACAAATATGAGCTAAGGTGTGTGTGTGTGTGTGTGTGTATAAAAATACATGTGCATGCTTTATTGTATATGTTGCTAGTGATAGCAATTTTGAAAAGGAAACAACAATCACCATCCTTTTTTGGTTATGCTGAAGGTTGAACCTGGAGCTTTACGCTTTACATATGTTAGTAGACAAGTGCTTTCTCATTGAGCTACGTCCTCAGCCCAATCTACACACCCGTTGATCAGAAAATTGTGAAATAAGTAATAGTGCATGCTTATCCGTACACTGGTATACCATGGAACTGTTAAACATGTAGTGTGCAGTGTGAAGGCATAGCGCGTTCTTCTCAGTTTCAGCGTTCATGCAGATTATCTTACCAGTACTCTGCCCTTTCAGTTTCTTGGTCTCCTTTTTGGAGGTTCTCTTATCCTTTTCCTTTATGCCAGTTAACGTCATAGTTGTACCATATGCCTTGCACTGCCAGTTACCACAGCACCTCCTGTATTGACCACCTTGCAGAGACATGGATGGATCCTGCTGCGGTTTGACTATGGCTTGATCTCACCGAAACTCAGGTGGAGATTTAATTGCCAAAGGAATGGTCTTGAGAACTAGTGGGCTCGGGCTCGGGCTCTGGTAAGGGATTAACTCTGAGAGCAAGTTTGCTTCAGTGTTAGTCACTTTCTGTTGCTATAACAGAATACCTGGGGAGACAGCTTAAGATTTACTTAGGTTCCCGGGGTGGGGGGGGGGGGTGGCACATACCTTTAATCCCTTGGGAGGCAGAGGCAAGTGGATCTCTGTGAATTTGTTGCCAGCCTAGTTTACAGAGCGAGTTCCAGCACAGTCACACACTGTCTTCCTGTCTCCAAAACCAAAACAACAACAAAGATGTATTTATGCTAGTGATTTTAGAGGTTTTGGTACATACTTGGCTGGCTGCATTGCTTTTAGGCCTTCCTTGGGTAAGGCAGAAGCCTCATGAGGGAGTAGCGTAGCAGAGGAAAGAGGAAGGAAGGGGAATGGCCTGGGACAATGTGTATTTCTCCTGCACACAGTCTCATGCTTCCCCCACTTGGACCCCATCTTCTAGGTTCCTCCCAATGATGCTATCAGATACTGATTTCATCAAGGGATTGATCAATCCTTTGATTAGAGTCATCAGGATCAAATTTGGGGCTCGAAAGCCCCATCTTTGAACATTACACTGTTACTAGGCCTTTAGTGCAATTTTTCTTTATCTTTTAATAATTAGGGTTTTTTAAAAAAATTTTTCTGTGCATGTGTGCATCTTTACACGCACATGTGGAAGTCAGAGAGTAACTCTTGTGAGTTGATTCTGTCCTTCCACAATGTGGATTCCAGAAATTGAACTCTAGCTATCAGATTTGGTGTCAGGTACCTTACCCTCTGAGCCATTTTGCTGGCCTGAGGTTTTACTTGAGGGTGGGGATAGTTGTGAGTGGATATGAGTGGATATGTGCAGATGCCTGCATCTGTGTGCAAATGTATAGAGGTCAAAGAAGGACACTGGGTATGCTGCTCTGTCACTCTCCATTCTGTTTCTTTGACACAGGATCCTTACTGAAACCGGAGCTAGGTTGGTGACTAGCAAGCCCCAGGCATCCCTGTGTCTTTGTTCCCAACAGCACTTCAATTACAGGCATGCACATAGTCAAACCTAGCCTTTGACATGGATGCTAGTGGATCCTTAGAGTTGTGCAGCAAGTGCTCTTACCCACTGATTCATCTCTCTAGCTCCAGTACATGAGTTTTTAAGATATGAATACATTTCTTCCTTCCTTCCTTCCTTCCTTCCTTCCTTCCTTCCTTCCTTCCTTTCTTGTTGCCATCCTCTTTCCCCTCTTTGTTGTTATTTATTTATTCATCCATTCATTCATTCACTCATTCATTCATTCATTTATTATGGATATAGAATTCTGTCTGCATGTGCGCCCTCTGAATGAGCAGCTACTGCTCTTAACCTTTGAGCCATCTCTCCAGCCCCATGAATACATTTCTTTCTTTTTTTTTTTTTTTTTGTGGAGCTGAGGATCAAACCCAGGGCCTTGCGCTTGCTAGGCAAGCAAGCACTCTATCACTGAGCTAAATCCCCAACCCTTTTTTTAAAGGGTGAATGCCTTTTATTGAAGGAGGGAGGAGGCTTACAGCACAATGGGAGAACTCCTGAGGGCAGAAGTTCGCTCAGGATGTTTTACAATCTTGCATCTAAGCTGTTAACGCCCAGTATGCAGGATACACAGACAAGGAACTTCCCTTAAGCAATGAATACATTTCTTATTCAAACCATAACAATTCCTTTTGTCCCTTATCTTTCTTTTTGTTTGTTTGTTTTGTCCCTTGTCTTTCTTTTGCATCCTGTTTCCCCTTCTACTTTTCTGCCATGCGTAGAGCATCATGTAGTATCCACCAGAAGCTGGACAAGTACTAGTACCATGTTCTTGGATTTCCAGAGCTGTGAGCCAGAAATAAACCTTTATAAATTATCCAGCCTCAAGTATTTTGTTATAGTAACAGGAATACACTGAAATGGACCCCCACTTAAATTTGGTTTACATACCAAGACTTCTGGTGCCACACACCCAACCAAGATGAATAAAAGTATATATATAGGGCTATCTGGAGAAAGAACAGATTTCTAACTCTGACTTGAAAGTGACTTGAGAAAACAGGGAAAGGACATATATTTGGGGATTTTATAGTGGCTGGGGTGGTACTAAGGTGAAGGTCCCTGTGTAGGCACTGAGACATGGCACAGTTTGAAATTCCTTCTGGTGCCAAAGGAGGGTTTGTTTTCTGCTTGCCCAACGTGAGCAGAAAGAGGTGGGGGCGGAACTGAAAAGAGTCAGCAGTTGTGTTAAACTTTCTCATTGCTATGACAGATGCCAGGCAGGGTTGTATTTATTTAGATGGAGTCTCATGTAGCACTGTGTAGCTGAAGCTGGCCTAGAACTCCCAAGAACTAGTATTATAGGTGTGTGCCCTCTTGCCTGGCCGGGAGGATTTATTTTTGTTCACAATTCCATAGCTTTCAATCCATCCTAACAGGAAGGGTGTGACAAAGCAGAGCAGTAACATGTCCCCAAAGACATTCCTCCAGTGATCTTCCTCTAAGGAAGCTGTTTCCCACTAATAGTATCATAGTATAAATCCACTAGGGGATCAGTCCATTCTTTATGTCAGAGTACTCAGGATCTTACTACTCCAGGAACTGTTGTTTACAAGCCCAGAGTTGTGTTTTACTAACTTATTTTTCTGGTGTTTTGTTTTTGTTTTTGGGTTTTTTTTTTCCCTGTAACTCACTTGGTAGCCCAGGGTGGCCTCAAACTCACAGAGATCTGCCTGGCTCTGCCTCCTGAGTGCTGGGATTAAAGGTGTGTGCCACCACTGCCTGACTGTTTTGTTGTGGTTTTTTTTTAATTTTTGTTTTTGTTTTGTTTTTTGAGACAGGGTTTCTCTGTGTAGCTTTGCGCCTTTCCTGGAACTCGCTCTGTAGACCAGGCTGGCCTCGAACTCGGAGAGATCCACCTGCCTCTGCCTCCCAAGTGATGGGATTAAAGGTGTGCACCACCACCACCTGGACATTTATAATTATACTTTGCTGTTCTAAATCTTGAGCATTCTGCTCTCGCCTTCCTTACTTAGTGTAGGATGCCAGAGTGAATAACCATTTGACATCACTGCATCACTGGGCTCTACATAGGGTCTTTTCACTCTCCCGTACTCAATTTGGGCCCTCATTTTTCTCTTTACATAGTCTGAAATTCAGAGTCAGTAATATAGAAACTTCCTTGCATTTAATCGTAAATTTCTTTTCCCTGACCCCCTGTATTTTTATCCTCTTGGCAAGACTACAACCTTCATGTGGATATTATCTTATATGGTAAGAAAGTGTTAAGGCCATGGTGGAATCAAGGTCACTAATCAGTTGGCCCTAAAATATAGAGATTTCCTCCAGATAATTGTAAGTGTCCTTAAAAGTGGTGGAGAAAGGTAGGAGATCCAAGTGATACTGAGTAGGGAGGACTCAACAGATTTTTGCTGGCTCATGAGATGGAAGTAGACATGGATTTGTACTGCTGTCCCCAGCTCTGATCTGTCCTTCTGTAGCTACCTCTCACCATGCCAAGTAAACTCCTACTCCAGCAGTCAGAAACTTGGCTCCTACAATCTGTCACCAGTCACTTACCTGTTGAAGTCCACTATCCATGAATTATTGCTGTTAAAACAGAAGTTCTCCTAGGCGGTGGTGGCGCATGCCTTGAATCCCAGCACTTGGAAGGCAGAGGCGGGCGGATCTCTGTGCTAACCTGGGCTACACAGTGAGTTCCAGGAGAGGCACCAAAACTACACAGAGAAACCCTGTGTCGAAAAAACAAAAACAAAAAAACAAACAAAAAAAAACAAACAGAACAAACAAACTCCCCCCCCACACACACACACAGAAGTTCTGGTGATTATAAAAAAAACAAACAGCAACCTCGTTCTCAGTTTCAGTTTCTCCTGTACGGTCATGTCACAACATGCATGGATCACTGCCGACAGCAGATGGGTGGAGGGGGGTCACACATTTGCACACATACTTTGAAGCAGTCCCAGCAGTTTTCATTGCAATGTGTGACATAAACAACTCGGGAGGGAAAGGGTTTATTTCACCACAGCTTACAGCCCGTCTTGAAGGAAGGAAAGTCAAGGCAGGAACTGGAGCAGAGACCACGAAGGGATTCTGTTTACTGGCTGGCTAGCTAGGGGCTTGCTCAACCTGCTTTTTTTTAACAAAGGCCAGGACCACCTGCCCAGGGGTGGTACTGCCCACAGTGGGCTGATCCCTCTCACTGAAACACTACCTTTACAGACTTCTCTGCAAGACCACCTTATGGAAACATTCTCAATTAAGATTCCCTCTTTCCAACCAGACTGGTAGTGTGCACCTTTAATCCCCGCACTTGGGAGGCACAGGTAAGCACAACTCTGTGAGTTCCAGGCCAGCCAGGGCTACATTGAGAGAGTCCGTCTCAAAAAAATCCCTCTTAGATATGCTATAGGTTTGTATATACATTTTATGTACAGGTTTGTGTCAAGTTGATAAAAAACTAACCAACACACAGTGAAAGTCCTAACCTCTTGATCTAATAGTCTGTGATGCACCCCCCCCCCCCCCCGTGTGTGTGTACTGTTAGATGTATAGGTGTGTGGGTGCGTGTATATGAGGGTACATGTGCATATATGCATATATCATGTGGAGGTCAGGTACAACCTCAGCTGCCATTCTTCAGGCTCTGTCCACCTGCTTTTTGAGATAGGATCTTGCATTGATCTGGAACTCACTAATTAGGCTAGCCTGACTGGCCAGCAAGATTCAGGGATCCTCCTGTCTCCACCCCCTACCCAGATTTGGGATTACAAGTGCTTGCCACTGCTCCCACTTGTTTGGTTTTTCAAGACAGGGTTTCTCTGTGTAGCTTTGCTTCTTTCCTGGATCTCGCTCTGTAGTCCAGGCTGGCCTTGAACTCACAGAGATTCGCCTACCTCTGCCTCCCGAGTGCTGGGATTAAAGGCGTGCGCCACCACTGCCTGGCCACTACTCCTACTTTTTGCATGGATACTGAGGAGCAGACTCGGGTCTTCATGCTTGTATGGCAAGCCTGTTCTGGCTGAACTGTTTTCACAGCCTTTGCAACTTTTGAAACATTTTATGTGTGTGTTGTACCAGACTTCTTCTTTTGGGCTACCAACCAGCTCCCAAATCATCACATGGAGACTTACTAGTTATGAAGCTTGGCCATAGCTTAGGCTCATTTCTTGCTAGCTCTTATAACTTAACCTATTTCTCTTCATCTATGTTTTTGCCTCAGGGCTTTTTACCTTTCTTCTGTATATCTTTCACTGCTTCCTGTGCCTGGCCGGCTGGTGGCTGCCTGGCTTCTCGCCCCAGGCGTCTCCCCCCTCTTTCTCCCTCATTTTCTCCTCCTTCTCTCTCTCCAGCCTAGATTTCTCCTGCTTATTCTCTGTGCCCATCAGCCCCACCTGTCCCTCTCCTGCCTAGCTTTTCAGCTATTTATTAGACCAATCAGGTGCCTTAGGCAGGCAAGGTGAAACAAATGCAACACATCTTTACATCATTAAGAAAGGCAGCAAAAACAAATGTAACACACTTTCCCGTAGTTAAAGTAATAGTCTGCAGCATAAACAAATGTAACCAATCTTTGCCTAGTTAAAATAATATTCCAGCCAGACAGTGGTGGCGCATACCTTTAATCCCAGCACTCAGGAGGCAGAGGCAGGCGGATCTCTGAGTTCGAGGCCAGCCTGGTCTACAGAGCGAGCTCCAGGAAAGGCACCAAAACTACACAGAGAAACCCTGTCTCGGAAAAAAAAAAAAAACGAAAATAATAACAACATTCCACAGCAGTGTGTGCCTGAGTGTGTGACTATGCACCATGTGCATGCAGGAGGCTGTGGCAGTCACTTCCTACCTTACACATTTTTGCTTTGTTTTGGAGATAGAATCTTTCCATGTATACCTTGCGATTCCGGAATTTACCATATAGATTGGAATTAAAGACAGAACTGAACCCATGATCTCTGCCAAGAGAGATCTCTTAACCACTGAATTCCCTGTGATGGTTTTAATACATTGAGTGGTTATATAAATGCACTGTGTGCAGGCTAGTTTTCGGTCAACTTGACCCAAGCTAGTCACCTGAGAGGAGGGAACCTCCATTGAGAAAATGCCTCCATAAGATCAGGCTGTAGGCAAGCCTGTAGGGAATTTTCTTAATGGTTCATGGGGGAGGGCCCAGCCCACTGTGGGTGGTATCTCCACTGGGTTGGTGCCCCTGGGTTCTATAAGAAAGCAGGCCAAGTAAGCTGGGGGAAGCAAGCCAGTAAGCAGCACCCTTCCATGCTCTCTGCATCAGCTCCTGCCTCAGGTTCATGCCCTGTTTGAGTTCTGTCCTAACTTCTTCAGTGGTAAACAGCAATGTGGAAGTATAAGTTGAATAAACCCTTTCCTTCCCAAGTTGCTTTTTGGTCATGGTGTTTCATCATAGCAGTAGTTACCCTAACTAAGACACTAAGTACACTTACTGGGAATATTGAGGCAGAACAACAGATCCACCCGGGACATGAGGTAAGAAAAACCTTAAGTGAGGCCTGAACTGTATCTTTTTTAAAAAACTTCTTACTGTATGTATTAATTATATAAAATTGTGGTTTCGTTATGACACTTTAATATATGTGTATGTGTGTGTGTATGTATAGACAGTACTTTGATGGTATTTATCTCCCTATTACTCATTTAAAATGATTTGTAGTACCAGCTGGTTATTTTGTTTGTTTGTTTTTGCAAATACCATGTTTTCCTTCTCTTCCTCCTCTTTTTGAGACAGTATTTATGTAGCCCTGGCTGTCCTAGAACTGCTGTGTAGATCAGGCAGGCCTCAAACTCACAGATCGGTCTGCCTCTGCTTCCTAATGCTAGAATTAAAGGTGTGCACCACCATGCCTGGTGATTTTCTTCTTAGTAATATCTGAGCAGTACTCCATTGTACATATAAATATATGTGAAAGGTATTAGTGTCAATCACCTGGCTACTTTTATGGCTCTGAATTCTTACATCCCAATACAGAGTCAAAAGGTCTGATGTTGAAGCCCAGAGATCTGTGTCTTAACAAGCCCCCTTCCAAGAAAGTCTATAGAAAATTGAGAGTCGTTGGAGATTGCATCTCGGGCTTTGTGAATGTTAGGCAAATGCTCTACCATTGAGTTATATCACCAGCCTGAGAATCAACAGGTTGTTTTTTAAAAATTTAATTAATTAATTAATTAATTTTAGCCTTTTGAGACAGTGTGTGGCTTAGGCTGGCCTTGAACTAACGATGTTCATGCCTCCACTGGAATTACAGGTGTGAGGTAGCAGACCTGCCTCTGAAAATCTTTGAAGGGTGAGTGAGGTGAAGTGAGCACAGTGAAAGAGGAGAGTGCTCCAGGAAGAGGCTGGTGGTGTGAGCCCGTACTTAGAGGGCACGGAGCATGATGGGTATAAGCGCTTAGAATAAAACGTGTAAGGGCCAGGCCTGATGGCCTCCCATCACAGCACTCAGGCCGGTCTGCTCTAGTCTACACAGCGAGTTCCACAATAGCCAGGGCTACATAGGAATACCTATGAATATCTCTAAAACAAAAATGTGTAAGGTAGGACGTGACTAGTAAAGGCAGAGGGGTCATAGGTTGCTGGCTATGTCAGAGAGGACTTGTAATACCAGATTAAGCAGCTTAAACTGCGTCCACCAGAGACTTTTTTTTTTTTTTTTGGTTTTTTGAGACAGGGTTTCTCTGTGTAGCTTTGCACCTTTCCTGGAACTCGCTTGGTAGCCCAGGCTGGCCTCGAACTCACAGAGATCTGCCTGCCTCTGCCTCCCGAGTGCTGGGATTAAAGATGTGTGCCACCACCGCTGGGCTGAGACCTTTTTGAGTTATCACCTTCATTGAATGCTTACGCCGGGCATTTTGCCTATTGATTCTATCCAGTTGAGCGGCATTCATTATATTCACGTAAGTGTGTGGTGTGTTCAGATAATTGTGCACCTTTCACTACAGCTACTTTTAGGACATCATCATTACCCTCCAAAGAAACTTGTACCTGTTTAGCCATCACCTCTCCAGCCCTAGTGGGTTGTAAAGTGGTGCCTCATCGTGCTTTGGGTTCTAATTTCCCCATAATTAACATGGAGCATCTTTTTATGTTCTTATTTACCTTTTATTTATTTTGTTTTATGTTTTGGGGCTTTGTTTGTTTTTGTTTTTATTTTTTGAGACAGGCTTTCTCTGTGTTGCCCTGGCTGTCTTGGAACTCGCTCTGTAGCCCAGGCTGGCTTTGAACTCACAGAGATCCGCCTGCCTCTGCCTTCAGAGAGCTGGGATTAAAGGTGTGCACCACCACATCCAGTTCTATAGTGTTTTTATTCTCATTTTTTAGGAACCTCCGTATTGTCTTCCATAGAGGCTATTCTAATATATATTCCCAACAGTATGTAAAGATTGCTCCCTGCCCCAGAGTTCTTGCTTCCTTGCCAGCATTTGTCTTAGTTATTCTTCTAAGTTGAATGAGATGGAGTTTCTTTTCATTTTTTACTGTTATTTGTGTGTGTGCGCGCGCGCACTGAGGTCAGAGGACAGCTCTGGGGACTTCCTTCTATAATGGCTTCCAGAGAATGAACGCAAGTTGCAAGCTTGTGCAGAAAGTGCCTTTACCGGCTGAACTATCTTGCTGGGCCAGGATGGAGTGTCACTGTAGTTTTTATTTGCGTTTCCCTGATGACTAATATCGAGCATTTATTCATATAATCCGTTGTCCATTTTTATTGTGTGTTTTGAAATAGAGTCTTTAACTCAGGTTGGTGTCCGATTTGCTGTGTAGCTCAGACTGGCCTTAAATCCCTAGTCCTTGGGTTCGATCCTCAGCTCTACAAAAAAAACTCCTAGTCCTGTCTCTGCCCCCCAAGTGTTGAGATTATAGGCGGAACGCTAACTGTATTTCTTCTTCTTTTGTTTGTTTTGAGGCAGGGTCTTAACTCTAGCCCAGGCTGGCCTAGAACTTTAAAAAGGCTTTTTTTTTTTTTTAACATCTCTCTGTCTGTCTGTCTGTCTATCTATCTGAGTGCAGGTTGGTAGATGCACATGACACAGCATGTTTGCAGGTCATAGGACAACCTGAGGAAGTCAGTTCTCTCCCTCTACCATGTGGGTTCCAGGGATCAAACTCAGTGGTCACGCTTGGTGGCAACCCCTCTACCCCGTTGAGCCATCTTATCAGCCCTGGCCTAGAACTCTTGATCCTCTTCCCTCAGCCTCTGAAGTGCTTAGAGTACAAGTGTGTATTTTTGTTTTCTGAGACAGGGTTTCTCTGTGTGCTTTTGGACCCTGTCCTGCATCTCGCTCTGTAGACCAGGCTGGCCTTGAACTCACAGAGATCCGCCTGCCTCTCTCTCCCAAGTGCTGGGATTAAAGGTGTGCACCACCACTGCCCGGCGTGTGTGTGTGTGTGTGTGTGTGTGTGTGTGTGTGTGTGTGTGTGTGTGTATTTTCTGTGCTAATATCTGCCACCCTGAATTAAGGGCTTTAGAAACCCAACTTAGTTACAGGCCTGGATGAACCTCAGCTGGTAAGATGCTTGCCTAGCATGCACAAAGCCCTGAGTTTGACCCCCAGCACCACACATAAAATTAAGCATAGCACATGACTATAATTCCTAGCACTTATGAGGTGGGTTAGAGGCTGGGGGATGAGAAGTTCAAGGTCATCCTTGGCTATATAGTGAGTTTCAGAAGAACTTCATGGGGTACTTGAATTGTCTTTTAAAAAAAAAAAGTCCCAACTACAGTCTGGATTCAGAAATGGACTCTGAAGCTTTCATAGACTATTCAGTCTGTTTCCTTTCTTCTATTCCCCCCCCTCTCATATTGGCAATTGACCCCAGAGGCTCCTTCATGCCAAGCAAGTCTTTTACCACTTGAGCTATATCCCTAGTCCCATGACATATTTATTTTCCTTTTTTAAAATAGATATGTACAAGAAGCCAAAGAAGCAGCTAAGAATGGAGATCTGGAAGAAGCATTGAAACTTTTCAATTTGGCAAAGGACATTTTTCCCACCAAAAAGGTGATCAGCAGAATCCAAAAACTACAGGAAGCTTTGGAGCAGTTGGCAGAAGATGATGATGATGAATTCACAGATGTGTGCAACTCTGGCTTGCTGCTTTATCGAGAGCTATATGAGAAACTCTTCGAGCACCAGAAAGAAGGCATCGCCTTTCTCTATAGCCTATATAAGAATGGAAGAAAAGGGGGCATCTTAGCAGATGATATGGGACTGGGAAAGACTATTCAGATCATTGCTTTCCTGTCTGGTATGTTTGATGCTTCACTTGTGAGTCATGTGCTGTTGATCATGCCAACCAGTCTCATTAATACCTGGGTCAAAGAGTTTGCCAAGTGGACTCCAGGAATGAGAGTCAAAACCTTTCATGGCTCCAGCAAGGGTGAACGTACTAGAAGCCTGACACGGATTCAACAGAGGAATGGCGTCATTATTACTACCTACCAAATGCTAATCAATAATTGGCGGCAACTTGCAAGCTGTAATGGACAAGCATTTGTATGGGACTATGTCATTCTTGATGAAGCCCATAAGATCAAAAGTGCCTCTACCAAGTCAGCAATATGTGCTCGTGCTGTTCCTGCAAGCAATCGCCTCCTCCTCACAGGAACACCAATCCAGAATAATTTGCAAGAACTATGGTCCCTATTTGATTTTGCTTGCCAAGGCTCCTTGTTAGGAACATTAAAAACTTTTAAAATGGAATATGAAAATCCTATTATTAGAGCAAGAGAGAAGGATGCTACCCCTGGGGAAAAAGCCTTGGGACTTAAGATATCTGAAAATTTAATGGAAATCATAAAACCTTATTTTCTCAGGAGGACCAAAGAAGAAGTACAGACGAAAAAGGCAGACAACCCAGAGGCCAAACTTAGGGAGAAGAATCCAGGTGTTGAAGCCATTTGTGAGATGCCTTCCCTTACCAGGAAAAATGATTTCATTGTTTGGATACGTCTTATGCCTTTACAAGAGGAGATTTATAGGAAATTCGTGTCTTTAGATCACATCAAGGAGTTACTAATGGAGACACGCTCACCTCTGGCTGAGCTGAGTGTCTTAAAGAAACTCTGTGACCACCCTAGGCTACTGTCTGCACGAGTTTGTCATTTGCTGAATCTAGAGACTGCCACATTCTGTGCTCAGGATGAAAATGAGCAAGAAGATGCCTCAGAGATGGACAGCATTGAACACCTAACTGACAATGCACTGGTGCAAGAGTCTGGAAAAATGTTATTCTTAATGGCCCTGCTAGAAAGACTTCAAGATGAAGGACATCAAACTCTGGTGTTTTCTCAGTCAAGACAAATTCTCAACATCATTGAGCGCCTCTTAAAGAATAAGCACTTTAAGACATTGCGAATTGATGGCACAGTTACTCATCTCTGGGAACGAGAAAAAAGAATTCAGTTATTCCAGCAAAATAAAGACTACTCTGTTTTTCTACTTACCACTCAAGTAGGTGGTGTTGGCCTAACATTAACTGCAGCAACTAGAGTGGTCATTTTTGACCCTAGCTGGAACCCTGCAACTGATGCTCAAGCTGTGGATAGAGTTTACCGAATTGGACAAAAAGAGAATGTTGTGGTTTATCGGCTAATCACTTGTGGGACTGTAGAGGAAAAAATATATAGAAGACAGGTTTTCAAAGACTCACTAATCAGACAAACTACTGGGGATAAGAAGAACCCATTCCGCTATTTTAGCAAACAAGAGTTAAGAGAGCTCTTCACAGTTGGGGATCTGCAGAACTCTGCAACCCAGATGCAGCTTCAATCTCTGCATGCTGCTCAGCGGAGATCTGATGAAAAACTAGATGAGCATATTGCCTATCTACACTCGCTGGGCATAGCAGGAATCTCAGACCATGATTTGATGTTTACCCGTGATCTGTCTGTTAAAGAAGAACTTGCCATGCTAGAAGACTCTCTATACATTCAACAGAGAGTGCAGAAAGCTCAATTCCTTGTTGAATCTGAATCTCAAAATACAATGGAAAGACAGAGAACTGGAAATGAGGAGGCCTGGCTCAAAGCACATGCAGTTCCTTCTCAACAGAAGAAAGGTCCTGAATTGAACAAACCCCAGCCTCCGCCTTCACGCATTCTAACTAATCCTCCCCAGGTAGAGGCTATCAGTTCTCAAGTAGCCAATATAAGCATTTGTGACCAGTCTGTGGAGAGTGAGCCCCAAGATCACTCCAAGGCACATGATGTTACTTTGCTGCAAGCTGATTCGCACCACCGTGAAAGTACATTTGATGCTGACACTGGAGCTACTTCAACCAAGGACACTGGAAATATAGGAGGAGTTTGGACTGACTCTTCGCTGGGACCTGCAAAGTGTTTTGCAGCTGAAAATGAAGCTGTGCAAAAGAAAGCATTCCAAGTGTCACCTGGGCAAGAGTCCCTGCCAGAGAACCTTCTGGGAACTTTTAATTATTTACCTAGACAATCCATCAAGGCTGATCTTGGGGCAAATTTAGATCTCCAGGATAGTGCACTGTTATATCACGGTAGTCCCACAGCAAATGAAAATCAAAACGTGGAGTCAGATGTACACACGATTGAAATATCTGATGTCCTGTCAGCATCCTCTAGTGCATCGCAGGGTGCTCAGGCAAGCAAAGCCCAGTTGGAGTTGGAAGAGAACCTTTTAGAATCACCACCACAGTATGTGTGTGATTTCAATCTTCTCCTGGAAGATTCTGCAGACACGAAACAGAATCTCTCCAGCAAGTTTTTGGAACATGTTGAGAAAGAAAATAGTTTGCAAAGCCCTGCAGCTAACTCCAGGGCAGAGTCAGCCCTTAGTCTTAGTTTGGATTCTTCTAATAAGAGTGATGAAGAACCAGAAGTGATTAGTGTGAAATCCAGAAGCAAAGCTAGAAGGATCCTCTCAGACAATGAAGATGAAGAAGATGCTTTTAAAGGTATTTCCAGCACAAGCTCATTAAGCATCTCTCCCTTTCAGTTCTCATCTGTGAAACAATTTGCTTCAACTCCCCAAAATGACACCAATCCACCTGGAAGGTTCTTTTCACCCAAAATCCCCGATAATGTGAATACATCCTTGAATTCCAGGAGATCTTTGGCTTCCAGGAGGTCTCTGATCAATGTGCTTTTAGATGATGTGGAAGATATGGAGGAAAGGCTTGATAACAGCAGTGAGGAGGAGAGTGCCCCAGGTCATTCAGAAGAAGAGAGCAGCGACGACGAAGAAGTCTCAGCAAGCACAGAACCGGGTCCTTCTGGGGAAGCACAGGCCTCGGGAAACAAACCCAGCAGCTTGTCTGTCTCTGAGCCTGGTTCTCTGGCCCCAGAGAGCTCTGCCTGTGGCCCTGAGCCTTTGTCAAGTGAGCCTTTGGTGGATCCTCCCCAGGATCCAGCAGCAGAGGCTGCCGATGACTACGAGACTCTAGTGGCTCGTGGCAAAGAACTGAAAGAGTGTGGGAAGGTACAGGAGGCTCTGGACTGCTTAGTGAAAGCGCTTGACATAAAGAGCGCGGACCCCGAGGTCATGCTCATGACTTTAAGTTTGTATAAGCAACTTAACAGTGCTTGAGGACCTCATAGCTGGTTAGTCTGTCTAAAGTGAAGCAATATAAAAGTTTGGCTCAGTATTTCTTCTCTTGAATAGTTCATTTTTTCCTCTTAGGCATATTTTACAAACTTTTAGAATTTTTTTTTTTTAATTTTTCGTTGATACTTCCTAAAGTTTTTGTGAAACTATTGGGTTATCTTTTACTCTGAAAAGGACCATCTTGTCTTATCAGTTCAGATCAGAAAATTAAAGTGACTTTTCTCTAGTGTTTTTTTTTTTCCGTTCATTTTCTTTCATGAAGTGATAGGCAGAGGTATACAAAAACTCTCTAGTTAGAACAAGAGCTTGTCATCCAGCATTTCCAGTCCTGGCCTAGCTGCAGACAGTACCTGTGCTGGCATCCTGGCACTCCTGGAATCTGCATTGGGATCTCTGCCAACTGGTTAGCCATTCTCCTCTCACTGTCTGCTCTGCTTCATACCAGTTGTGCTATGGGTTTGAGTTTTGTTTTTTGTTGTTGTGGTTTTGGGGTTTTTTGTTTGTTTGTTTTAGTTTTTTGAAACAAGGTCTCTCTAAGTAACCCTGGCTGTCCTGGAACTCACTCTGTAGACCTGGCTGCCCTGGAACTCAGAAATCCACCTGCCTCTGCCTCCTGGGTGCTGGATTAAAGGTGCTTGACCCTCCGCCGCATTTATGCTGGTATTTTAATGTTGTCACATCCTCTCTTTGGGTTGTAGACTAGATAGGATGTGATTCACCCTCAGAAATACATACAGCATAGTATATGCTATCACCCTCACAACCAAAAATATAAGAAATAGGCTGGTGTTTAGAAGGTGCCTCTGGATATTGATCAGATCACACAGGCCTGTGGTTTCATTCTTACCGTAACCTTTGAGGTGCAGAGTGCTGAACTGCCCGTGGTGAGATCGTAAGACATGAAACAGACTTACCCTTGTACTCAATGAAAAGCAACTGTGTAGCACTGATCTCTCAACTCTCATCACTTTTGACGCCCTTGTGGTTGGTGGTGGGAGTCCGTACTGAAACAGTTCTCTGTACAACAACCAATGCCCTGCTATTCAGTTCGGATACTACCCAGAGTTAGCATGACACTACAAGTTTTAGGACTCAGTTCCACAAAGACTGCCTCCACGGGGTAGTGTAAAAGAATTTTCTCCCATGTGGAAGGACTAAGCAATGTCTACCCCTCCTCCAAAGGTCCTAATGGCAAACCAAAGTAGGATTCATCCTGGGGAACCAGAGTGTATGGGCTTACTTACAGAGTGTATGGGCTTACTTACAGTGCATAGGTTGGGGGTTATTGAGCGGAGTATGGGTCGGCAAAGTAGTCCCACCAGCATGGGTGATGACTTCCCCTTGACTGCAAAGATGGAGCCCCTTCCTCGAATCCTTTCCAGCCTATGTACTGTAGCCCTCCACGAAACTAGAGGCCACATACAATTAGAGCAGCTGTGAATGCTTGGGTCAGCTTTCAGTGGCCCTCCCTGGCCCTCCTCGAAGGGAAAGTCAACAAGCCCAGCTGCGGTGCTCATCTGCAAGCAGATGCAGCTGCTCTGCTCAAAGGATAGCGCTGAGTACCACATGGCTACAAATCAGGTTCTCCTCATCCTCCGGGTCACTGAACTCCAAAACCGGTTTACTGTACTTAAGCTTATTAAAGAAAATGAACTTTAGGAACAGGGGAGAGAAAGGATTATTAGGTATAGGTATGAAGGAGGTTGCAGGGAGCTTCCACATCCCCAAGGCAACACCACAACCTCAGCAACTAGGTGAATTAGCCTAAACCTTCCCAAACTAGTTGTCTTTTTTTAGGGGGGGGTGGAGTTTCGAGACAAGGTTGCTCTGTGTAGTTTTGGAGCCTGTCCTAGAACTCTGTAGACCAGGCTGCCAGGCTGGCCTCGAACTCACAGAGATCCGCCTGCCTCTGCCTCCCAAGTACTGGGATTAAAGGTGTGCGCCCCCACCGCCCAGCAAACTGTTGTCTTGTGCAGTGCTAGGGATCTATGTTAGGGTAGTTTGGGACAATTAATGAGGGAAGTAAGCATGCTTGATTAAGTAGTTGGCCCTTAGTGATGAAGTAACTCGAGTCTATAACCGTTGAGGTTGGGCAGCTCCACTCCTCTAATGAAACCTTGGTTTTACAACTCCCTGCCTCCCATCCGAGAGCTGGAGCAGGAGGTGGGGGCAGGAGTCTAGCCACCAATCATTTCATCAGCAAACACTGTTCAAGAGGTTTTCAGGGTTTTAGGAGCCATGTGCCAGGAGCTAAGAACAAAGACTAATTTTTCTTAGCTCCCCCTATTTAAAGCTCCCAACCCTGCTCCTGTGTGGATTAACTATTACCCCACTCAGGTTCTGTGAATGCAGGGATTCACCTTGTTTTGTGCACTAAAAGTATTCCCAAGGTCTAGAAGAATTCCGTTTAGTTGACAACTGTCCACTGACCATCTGAAGATGAAGTCACTTAAATGGTTTGTGGAGCACCTATTCCCACCAAGGTTGTTAAATGAGGACAGGACACTGTCCCTCTTCTAGATGCTCTGCACACAAAACTACACAGGTCAAGTGTTCAGAGGAAGAAGCCTGGGCCTGACCCCTGAGGCCAGTTCAGCTTGCTACCTACCAATGAGTTTATCAGTGACTTCACAGAAGCTATTTCCTAGGTCTCCTGAAACCAGTGGGTCCCACTAGATCTCCAAGCCTGGGAAAAATACCTGTCCAGATATCCAGCTTCTGGCCTCTTCACCCCACATTCAAGATTTAAGGGGGCAGCAAAGGCATTTGGACTATGGCCTCAGCCCTGCTCCTACCTAACTGCAGGCAGTACACAGATCCTTTGCATGCCCCACTGCTCCTGGGTGTCCTGCAGCTTTTTTTCCCTCAAAGCCTTTTATTATTATTATTATTAAGAGATCTTCTATTCATTTTACATACCAACCACAGATTCCCCTCTCCTCCCTCTTCCTTTCTCTCCTTCCTTCCCACCTCCAAGGCAAGGTCTCCCATGGGGAGTCAGCAGAGCCTGGCAGGTCCAGGCCCCTCCTTCTAGGCGCCAAAAAGCTGGCTCATGCACCAGGGACAGGTCCCCCCCATCCCACTGCCTGGGACCCCCCAAACAGTTCAAGCTAAACAAGTATCCAGAGGGCCTATCCAGAGGGCCCAGTCCAGTACCATGGGGCCTCCTCAGCTATTACTCCACAGTTGGTGCTTTTCCACTAGTCCGGCTGGTCATCTCTACATTTTCCCAACCAGACTGCAACCCACAGCTCCAGGAAGGCTGTCTAGCAGGGAGGACCCTAGGAAGGGCACATGGATCGCCCAGTGAAGAAGTGGATGATATCTACATGAGCAGACTGGGGGTGGGGGGGCAATGGAGGACAGGGGATGGGGGATGAGAACATAGGGGAGCGGGAGGTTCCAGCTAGAGCAGTGACAGAGTGGGAGAACAAGGAAAGAGAAACCATGATAAATGAAGACATCATGGGACTAGGGAGAAACAGACTGCTAGGGAAGTTCCCAAGAGTCCACAAGGATGACTCCACCATAAACCATTGGCAATAGTCGAGAGGGTGCCTGAACTGGCCTACTCTGGTGATCAGATGGCTGAGTACCCTGACTGTCATCATAGAGCCTTCATCCAGTGACTGATGGAAGCAGATGCAGAGATCCATGGCCAGTGCCAGGCTGAGCTCCAGGAGTCCAGTTGATGAAAGGGGTTATATTTCTTTTCTTTTCTTTTCTTTTTTTTTTTTTTGAGACATGGTTTCTCTGTGTAGTTTTGGTGCCTTTCCTGGAACTCGCTTTGTAGACCAGGCTGGCCTCGAACTCACAGAGATCCGCCTGCCTCTGCCTCCCAAGTGCTGGGATTACAGGCGTGCGCCACATTTTCTAAGAGTGGCCAGAGGGTGTCTGGTGTGGCACCTCTGCACACTTGTAATCCCAGCATGTGGGATGTGATGGACGGCAGGAGGATCAGGAATTTAAGGTCATTCTTTCCTACACAATGAATTCAAGGCCAACCTGGGATATATAAGACCCTGACTCAAAAACAGAACAAGATAAAACCTGTTAGTGTGTCTCGAGTCTAAAGCACTGGGGAGGCAGTAGTGGAGAATCATGCCAGACCAGCCTGGGCTATCCAGTAAGGTCTTGCCCTTCCCCCTCCCCCAGCAAAAAAAAATAAATAAATAAAAATAAAATGCCACAAAACAAACCCAGCTGGTGGCATTTAATCCCTGCACCCAGAAGGCAGAGGAATCAGATTTCTGTAAATTTTGAGCCAGGCTGGTCTACAGAAGAGTTCCAGGCCAGCCAGGCTTACAATAGTGAGACCCTCTCAAAACAAAACAAAACAAAGCAAAACAACAACAATAAAAATAAACCCAGAAAACTCACGAAGCAGGAAAACAGGACTGGGAATGTAGATCCACTGGTAGAGTGTGTGCCTAGCATGCACCCTGGTATGGATTCCCAGCACCCCATAAATGGAGTGTGGCCATGCAGGCCCGTAATCCCAGCAGTAGGGAGGCAAAGGCAGGAGTATCCGGAGGTCCAGACTAGCCTGGGCTACATACCAAGGTCCTCTCTCAAAACAAAAGTTTCCTTATAATTTATTTATACACTGTTGCCATGTATAATGGTAAATGCTAAAGATTTTTGAAAGATAAGCTGAAATTTAAACAGGTTATTGTTCCAAAATTTTGCTTAGTGAAAACAATTATTACTGATATTTTATGGTAATATAGTTGAATATAAATCTTTTTTAAAGTTTTTTTTGAGATTTATTTATTTATTATGTATACAGCATGTATGCCTGCAGGCGAGAAGAGGGCTCCAGATCTCATTACAGATGGTTGTGAGCCACCATGTGGGTGCTGGGAATTGAACTCAGGACCTCTGGAAGAGCATGCAGTGCTCTTAACCTCTGAGCCATCTCTCCAGCCCCCTTTTTAAAGTTGAATGTGTGTATATGTGTGTGCATGTGTGTAATGTATAAATGTGTGTGGATAGAGGTCAGAGGTTGACATCTTGTTGTCCTCAGTTGCTTCTCCACCTTATTTTTTGTGACAGGGTCTCTCCCTGAACCCAGAGCTTCCCATTTGGGCTAGGCTGACAGACCACTAAACCCTCAGTATCTCCCCTAGTGCTTGAGTGCTTTTCATAGGGCTCTGGAGAGCCCAATTCGAGTCTTTGCAGACTGAGCCAGGGTCCCAGCCTCTTCAATCAGTGTTTTTGAAAATCCTAATGTGCTACCTGGTGAGTCAGCATTCAGTCTGCATCGAAACCCAGTCCTTTATTTCTGACTTTCCATAACCTTGCAAATAGAGTGGCCCCTACAACTCTTTAGTCCCTCCCTTAAGCATACAAGTATGTGTGGAAACCCAGCTAACAAATTCCTCTCTCCTGATGTTAAAAAAAAAAAAAGTAAATCTATGAGTTACTTGCCTGCCATGAGGCTTTAGGTGCCAATATTCACTTGGGTCTGAACAGCCAGGAAATCTTTATTTTTTTTTAAGCTTTGTAAAAACCTTTATTGCAAGCAAAGAAACACACACACACACACACACACACACACACACACACACACACACACACACACACAGGATAAAGCACAGAAAAAAAGGACTCCTTACAGAGGTGAGAGGAGACTGGAGTGCTGGGGTTTTACGTGCTTTCAGTGGTCTGGTGGCCTGGGTTTGTCCTCTTCCCCTAATTTTGAGCTCATCCTTTTCTAAAAACTTTTCTTTTTTATTTTAATTTTATTTATTTATTTATTTTTGAATGCCATTTACTGAAGGAGGGAGGAGGTCTTAAAAACAGGCTTACAGCAAAATGGGAGAACCCCCAGGGCAGAAGTTCGCTACAGATGTTTTACAATCTTGCATCTAAGTTGTTAGTGCCCAATATGCAGGATACACAGACAAGGAACTTCCCTCAAGCATTCAGGAGGGTGGAACCTGGCAGGGAATCAGCAAAGGGAGAATATCAAGGTCAAGGTCAGCAAGCAAGGCAACAGTTACCCAAAACGGGGGCCAGGACCCTACAGGTCCCCCACTTTTACTAAAAAATGACTTAGGTTGCGTGGGATGTCAGCAGGTCACCTTACCCGTCATGGAGACACCTGCCCAGGCCACACAGGTGTTCTGTCTTAGGTTGGTGCGCACCCCCCAAGCCAGGCAATCTTAAGTAACAGTTTTCACTGGAAAAAAAAAAGGTAGCCAGGTGTGGCAGTACATGCCATTAATCCCAACACTGTGGAGGCAGAGGCAGAGGCAGGCAGATAGATCTCTGTGAGTTACAGGACAGCCAGAGTTAGAGAGACCTTGTCTCAAAAAATAAAAAATATGGCCGGGCGGTGGTGGTGTATGCCTTTAATCCCAGCACTTGGGAGGCAGAGCCAGGCGGATCTCTGTGAGTTCGAGGCCAGCCTGGACTACAAAGCGAGTTACAGGAAAGGAACAAAGCTACACAGAGAAACCCTGTCTCCAAAAAAATAAATAAATAAATAAAAATAAAAAATAAAACAAAAAACCAAAATGGTTTCTTCGGGGCTAAGGAGTGTCTCACTATTTGGCCTAAGCTAGCCTGGAACTCATGAGCTTCCTGCCTCAGCCTCTCAAGTGCTGGGATTGCAGGTGTCTCCACCATCATCAGCTCCCTGCTCCCACATCATGGTACTTGTGCATGCTAATAACCATTGTACCACTACTCTACATCCCCAGCCCACCAAAATGCTCTTTGGACTTAGCTGTATTCACTATGACATTTTTTTTTTTTTGGCTTGGAAACAAACACACATACGGTAAAAATATTCAGACAGCATCCAAAGCAGGGATTCACAATCAAGTTCAAAAACAACAATGACAAAATCAAAATCGAAGGGTATGAAGTAAAAATTCTTTTTTATTTATTTATTTTCTTCAAGGCAGGGTTTCTTGATGTAACAGCCCTGACTGTCCTATACTCACTCTGTAGCCCAGGCTGGCCTTGAACTCACTGAGACCCACCAGCCTCTGCCTCTTGAGTGCTGGGATTAAAGGTGTGTACCACCCGGGAACCCTGAGGTTAAAAAATTTTTTTTTTCAAGACAGGGTCTCTGTGTAGGATTAAAGGTGTGTGCCACCATGCCCAATAATTATTTATTTTTTAAACTTTTATTTTATTTTATGTGCATTGGTGTTTTGCCTGCATGTGTGTCTGTGTGAAGATGTTGGAACTCCTGGAACTGGAGTTACAGTGGTGAGCTGCTATGTCGGTGCTGGGAATTGAACTCAGGTCCTCTGGAAGAGCAGCCAGTGCTCTTAACCACTGAGCCATCTCTCCAGCCCCTCACCTCCAGCTCAAAATCCTTTAACCTGCTTTGCCACCTCAGTTCTAAGTGACATCCCCAGAGACTGTCTACTTTTGTTTTGCAGCATTGGGGATGGAATCCAGGGCCTTTCCATGCCAGGCCAAAGTCAACACTGAGCTATATATACCCCAAGCTCTTTGTGTACATTTCTTCCTACCCTAGTGATGGTTTGCTGTGTACACTGTAGCACACCTGGCTTTAATCGTTTCATGTTACTCTACTGATGAACATTTAGTTCCCTTCCAAATAATGATGGAACGAATATCCTTGTGTCTTTTATTCATGATTACACTTAGGCAATAAGTTCCTAGAAATGGAGTTTTTGGGAGGCCAGCTCTCGCCTTTTCCAGGGTTCCGATGAGGAGGAGAGAGGGATGAAAAATATCAGGTAGAAAGATAGACAGAGACAAGATGAAAGACAGAAACACAGGATAGCTTCGGGAGGACCTGGATCAAAATCCACAAGCCCAGAAGTTCATTCAAAAGGGCTTTTAAAAAAAAAAAGATTATTTATTTATTTATTATGTATACAGAAGAGGGTGCCAGATCTCATTATGGATGGTTTTAAGCCACCATGTGGTTGCTGGGAATTGAACTCAGGACTTCCGGAAGAGCAGTTGGTACTTTTAACCTCTGAGCCATCTCTCCATCCCAAAAGGGCTTTTTATAACAGTGCTAAGGGGTGGGGCAAATGACCTCCCCCTTGCTATGTCAAAGCATACTGCACAGTCAAGTGTAGACCCTTCCAAACACTCGGTAACTGCGCCCGTGGTCAAGTCATTCCCTTATATCGCTCTGCTGGGTAAAGCAAGCTCAGATTCTCCGACCCTGAGTAATGTGGGCCTCCACAGGAGTTCAAGAATCAATGGGTGTACTTCTAAATTAGATAGTTCTGTCAAATTACTCTCTATAGAGGTTATAATTCACATTCGCACTTCCCTCATACATTCACCAGTTATGTTAAATGCCTTGAACTCTACCAGATAAAGAAGTACAATCTAAAACTTCAATTTTGTTTTTTGGGCGAGGGTCTGTCTGTAGCCCTGGCTGTCTTGGAACTTGTTATGTTGGCCAGGCTGGCCTTGATCTCATAGCAGTCATCCTACCTTTGGCTCTCAAATGCTGACATTAAAGGGAGCTATCACGTCTAGCCTAAAATGCCTCAATTTTTCCCTTCATCAGCTTCTTTCAGAATCCTAATGACCAGTCAAAGACTAACTCTAAAGGGACACTTGGAGTAAGAGGCCTGTTCCTCCTTTCTTACTCCCAGGCTCGCTTTAATTGCTCCTCAGGCCATAGAATCTAGTTTTTCGGGTTCACTTATCCTGCTCCCTGATTTCCCTTTGGGGGTGACATCCATGCAACAGGAGATTCACAAAAATACACTGAGTAAGCCAATGTCCTGAGGAAAAGACCAGGTCCTATAGAGTTATTTTCAGAATTTATTGTCATTATTCATTGATCTAAACATGTATGTGAGATTATTTAGTCTTGGCAGGGATGAGGGGTGGACTGGAGATGGAACCCAGGGCCTTGCTTATTCTAGACGAATCCTCCACTACTGAGCTACATGAAAGTGGTTTAAGGAGTGCTATACGAAACTATGTCAATAAGTACTTTCATTGTATCTTAGCTGAGCTCTGACTTGTGTTTTGAGGCAGAGCCATGCTGTTATACCCTAAGTTGGCCTAGAACTTGCTATGTTGTTCTAGATTGGCCTTGAACTCAAAAGCCGCCAATATAAGCCCCACGATTCTGGGATTACAAGCATGTAGCACCATGCCTAGCTTACTTTGAACACTGTTCTGTCATAGTGGTACGTCTGCTCAATGGCAGAAATTCAGAACTCCAAAAATGGGAAACTTGAGTCTCTTGGCAAATTCATCAATGTTTATAAGCTGAGATAACACGGGGCTACCACTAAATGTAGTTGAGGGAAGAGCAGGTTGTGTTAAAAACTGACACTCTTAATAATCACTGTTATCAGCCAGAGCTACACAAGGAAATTGTCTTGAAAAACAAAGTCACAGTTATGCTAGGCACACATTTAACCCCAGCACTTGGAGGCAGAGGCAGATGGATCTCTGAGTTCAAGGCCAGCCTGGTCTACAACCAAGGCTACACAAAGAAATGCTCAGGGGAATAAAGAATCACAGTTTTAGGGGTCAAAGAAATGGCTCAGCAGGTAAGGGTGCTTGCTGTGTGGTAGTTTGAATAAGATTGGCCCCCAGCAAAGTGGTCATCCTTAGAAGGGAACCCCTGGCTGGTGACAGAGCAGCTGGCAGGAAAGTAGAGAGCCATTGTTAGGAGTTAGCCTTCAGTTGTTGACAGAGCTGAAGACTGTCAGCTTTTACTTTTACAATTTTATAGTTTTATATTCCTGGACCCTTCACTTGTACCCAGACGGCCTCTCCCCAAGATGGGGTCCAAGAGGTCAGCATTAGTGTGAGGAAGAAAAGAATTTAAGACTTCAGAGCTCAGGGTTGGGCATTTCCAAATGCAGGATTTGGCAGGCAAAATAGGTGGGTTACAGGAGCAGAATATAAGCTTAACAACATAGTTCCTCCTGGGATAACAACAGGTAGTCATTGGTGGTCATATAACCTTTAGAAACAATGGTAGTGTTTCAAGATGGCTATAAAGAACTTTTTGAAAAAGACATGATTGCCATTCATGGAACATGCAATACAGAAGCATTTGTAGTTAAGATTACAGGTGAGACATAGCTCAATCTTTGAAAAACAGAGGTATAATCATAAACAGGAATGAATCTCATTTGTCTTTAATATAAGATGGCTTTTGCCAGGCAGTGGTGGCATATGCCTGTAATCCCAGCACTCGGGAGGCAGAGGCAGGTGGATCTCTGTGAGTTGGAGGCCAGCCTGGGCTACAAAACGAGTTCCAGGAAAATCACAAAGCTACACAGAGAAACCCTGTCTTGAAAAATTACAAACAAACAAACAAAAAAACCTGGGTGGGGCTGGAGAGATGGCTCAGAGGTTAAGAGCACTCACCGACTGCTCTTCCAAAGGTCCTGAGTTCAATTCCCAG